>NC_071284.1:32901046-32938546 GCF_001660625.3 Ictalurus punctatus
GGGATGTTCTCCGTGCACAACCGGCTCGCCGACACCAACACCAACACCTCGTCCAACCCGGTGTCGTCCGGCTGCGAAGGGTAACGTTAAAATAATAACCGGCGTGCCACACTTAACCCCTTTCCCTTTTACTACATATTTCACAGGTAGAGCTTTTTATTTGTTTGTTTGATGTTGTTGTTGTTGTTGTTGTTGGGGAGGGGGAGGAAATGCATGATTGTCCTGGAGTGGGATCATTAAGGATGATGGATGATGAATTGTTAGGATGATGAATTGTAATATTTTAAGCAATACTCAAAGCAGTGCATCTCCATAGCATGCTCCTGTTCCAGCTGTTACACTTGCAAATGTTTGTCCTATTAGTACCTGTTAGTGTCCTTAACAGGATAATTATCCGTCTCAAAACGGCTATTTCTATATTTCTGTCAATATACTGATATAAATGATGTCGAATCTGTACTTTTAATAACCACCTGCTACCGTACAATTTAGTTAAAACGGTAGCTCATCAATGGTTACCATGGTTACCGCTGACGGGCGTATTATACCTGTGTCTCAAATGGTTCCCGTTCCCAATTCCCTAAAAGCACAGTATTGTTATTGAGTACATGGTACGATGTGTGTGTGTTTCTCCTCATCCAAACGAGCCAAAGGTTTCTCCTGAGATGTACAGATGTTTTTAAAGTTTCTGTATCTTTCCATTCATTCGCTCATCGCCAGTAAGCACTTTATCCTGGTCAGGGTCGTGGGAGATCTGGAGATCTGGGGTCCTATTAACACTGGGTGAGAATCGGGAATACACTCTGGATGGGACACCAGTTCACACACTCATTCACACATAGCCAATCCATCTACTTGCATATTGTGGGAGGAAACACACACAGAACAGACACCGAAACTCCACACACACACAGTAACCCGAGCACAGGTTCGAACACGTGACCGTGGCGCTGTGTGTTCGCTCAAATGCCTGAAAGTCAGAGCAAATCCACTGGGAGGGCAGCAGACTTACAGACTTGGGTGATGAGGGTGATGACGCCTGGAATCCACGCCCAAAAATGTTTGTTAAATTTGTTCCTTTACCTCTATCCGAAAACATTTTAACTTGATCTACAAGAAGGTCATTTTTTCAACACTGTGTTAATTTAACATGCTGCCAGTGAAGCAACATTCGATCTGATGATAAATATGATCTGTTTTGCATATTACAAAATACACTCTTTGAACAATTCAGGATGGATTTTTAGACGTTCGTGTTCATCGCAATATTATTGCTTTCGTGGATATGAGGGAGATGAATGAATATAAAGGTCATTTAGGGTCAAACACTACTCTCTTTATATATAAACTGTTTCCTTAAAGACCCATGAACTAGTCTGTAACATGATATGTACAGTATAGTCCTCATTTTAAGGCTGAGGGGAGAAAAAGGATCTCTGGGAGTAATTAGTCGATTAATCTTTCAGCACAAATGATTAGACGATCATTTACAAGGTAGTGTTTGTATAGCTATGATATCTAATTCAGTGATATCCAATTCAGAGAATTGAAAAAAAAAAGCCTGCTGAGCATGGTAAAAAAAAAAAAGACAAAAAAACAACACCACACACACATGCAAAGAAATGTATGCTATGTTTAGTTAAAAAATGTATTGTATCTACTCTTTTAAAAACTTTTTCAAAGGTACAAATTAAAAAAATAGTAATAAATAAATGGCCTGAGTTTCTACGTGTAAAACTAGACATAGTGTGATGTGATATAATCCGAAAACAAGCAGCTGTCTTGAGCAAATCCAATCATTTAATCCAATCATCACATAATGTAATGTTTTGTACTCATCACCATTTATATGAGTGCCCAGGCTTGAGAAAGTAAAGCGACGTGTTTTGTTGCATTATACTGACATCTAGTGGCGGAATGTGTGCATTATACTACCAAGTACACCTGCGGATAGAATAAAAACATAATCGAGATGCTGAATTGATTCTGAATTCGTTTTTTAAAATTTTTTTTAATCATGCTGTGCAATCTTTATCTCCTTGTGCGTCTCGGACAGGTTTAATTTCCGTACTTTCCGCTGGACGCAGACGATGCTGTTCGCCATCAATGAGATCAACAAAAGGCAGGACCTGCTGCCCAACACTGACCTCGGATATGTCATCTACGACTCATGCTTCACCATCTCCAAAGCTGTGGAAGGAACTCTGACCTACCTGACGGGTCAGGACGAGGCTGTGCCCAACTACCGCTGTGGGAACGGGCCTCCTCTCGCCGCCATGGTGGGAGCAGGGGGATGTGACCTCTCCGTCGCTACGGCTCGAATCCTCGGCCTTTACTACTTCCCACAGGTGAAGTGTGTGATGTCTCTGGGTTGAGTTTGGTTTTTGTCTTAAACTCTCAATGTGTACTCAGCCCTAAATGGTAAAAGGTCTGCACTTTTATAGCGCTTTTTTTTTTTTTTTAACCTTAGTGGTTCCAAAGCGCTTTACACTGGTTCTCATTCACCCGTACACACACACACTCACACACACACCAACGGTAGCAGAGCTGCCATGCAAGGTGCTAACTTGCCATCGAGAGCAACTTGGGGTTCAGTGTCTTGCCCAAGGATACTTCGTCATGTGGCGTCATGTGGGCCGGGAATCGAACCTCCAACCTTACGATTAGCGGACAACCCGCTCTACCACCTGAGTCACGACCGTCCAAATAAATTCTTGGACTGGTTTCAGGAACTGAGGATAATAATAATAATAATAATAATGCTGATTTGCATTACTGTTTGGTCTTTCATATTGTATGACTATGTGAGTAAGCACTCTGATCCTGGTTCTAGTCCAAGTCTAGGTCGGGTAAACAGATTTAGATCAGAACGATCACGTATCTAGCGACGCAGTTTGTAAAAGTGTTTCCTAAGATCTATAGTAATAACCTGATTATAAACATGCTCAGTCCTACCTCTCGTCCTTAAAGCAAAACGTTATCCTGAAACGTGGTAAATATCTTCATAATAAAGTATTTGTGATGTGATTGGTTGGTGCTGTGATTTCGTCATTCCCCTGAGGAGTCAGTTGTTGTGTGTCGTGCTGACTTTGTTATTGTTGGCGCAGTTACAGTGAAGTTTAATAGAAGTAAAAACAAACCCAAATGTAGAAGTGGTGGTGACATTAGACTACATTTACATTGATGGCACTTGGTAGACGCTCTCATCCAGAGCGATTTACATTTATATCATTTCACAAACTGAGCAGTTGAGGGTTAAGGGCCGTGCTCAAGGGCCCGACAGTGGTAGCTTGAAATCCTGACCTTCAGATCAGTAACGCAGTGCCTTTAATCACTGAGCCACCACTGGTGATGTTGGCGCAAACGCTGGACTAAGGAACAGTCCCAGAATGCAGTGCAGCTCTATAACACAACACATCGGGCTCACTGTATTAGCATGAACGACATGGACAGTTTGGATGTGGGTTTCTTTGAGCTAAGAGGTCAGAGAGCTGGATAGACTAAAGGACTAAAGCGCCGCCGCATCACTCTCTTTAGGTAGAGATAAAGTGAGAGATAAATCCCACTGCACCGCTGTCAGGAAGTAGTTGAACGGCCATTGTGGCTAATGGAGGAAAGCGTTAGCCAAAGGGAGAACAGATCAACATCAAAATGAAAGACGTCGAAACCAAAAAAAGTGAATTTAATTCTAAAATTAATCATGGACACCATTAAAGACCTACGTGGTAATTATAGTCATATTTATATCCTTTATACTCTTTATTCCAAACCCTCACTGTTAAATGTCTGCATCTCAGGTGAGCTACTCGTCTTCGTGTTCAGTCCTGGAGAGCAGGTTCCAGTACCCCACCTTCCTGCGCACCATCCCGAGCGACGAGCACCAGTCGGTGGCCATGGCTCAGCTGGTGCTGCATTTCGGCTGGACCTGGGTGGGCGCCATCGCTTCGGACGACGATTACGGCAAATACGGCATCAAGCGTTTCAAAGAGGTCGTAGAGGAGGCGGGCGTGTGCATCTCCTTTTCCGAGACGCTACCCAAGTTCACCGCTCCTGACACCATCAACCGCATCGTCCGCACCATCATGGACTCCACAGCCAAGATCATCGTAGTGTTCTCATCTGACGTGGATCTGGCTCCGCTGGTGGAACAACTGCTACTCAACAACGTCACTAACCGCACGTGGATCGCCAGCGAGAACTGGATTACGTCTGCGCTCATCGCCCGCCAGCCCAACGTTATGTCCATGCTGGGTGGAACGATCGGCTTCGCCATAACTCGGGCAGACATCCCGGGCCTCCTTGAGCACCTTATTAACATCGACCCCTACCAGGACAAGTTGACTGAGGAGTTCTGGCAAACAGCCTTCAACTGCACGCTCAGTTACAGCCGAGCGCTGAGCGCCGCCCGCGCACAGCTGGCCACAGAGGTAGGCAACGCAACAGCGTCACGGGTAGCAGCCAGATTGGCACCGCAAGGCTTGTGCACTGGGAAGGAACGTCTGCTGGAACTCAATAACACGTATTCGGACGTGTCCCAGTTGAGACTGACATATAACGTGTATAAAGCCGTGTACGCAGTAGCCTACGCCCTGCACAACCTGGAGTACTGCGTGCCCGGGAAAGGACCTTTTGTCGGAGGCACGTGTGCTGACATCACCAACTTTGAGCCTTGGCAAGTGAGTAGATAAGGTGTTCCTAAAACCAGTGCGAGTACGAGGAGTTTACTTACATATATATATAAGACGAGGCGAAAGTGCGGTGCTGTGCGATAAATTTACAGTGCGCGTTCATTCGTCTGTAGTATCTGCCTGGTCAGAGTCATGGTGGTTTAAATGAGGCTCATAGTTTGTTTATATTGTGGGAAATATCGTAGAACCGAGTGGACGCGTTGGAAAACAACGCCGGCGAGAGCGCGATTCAAAGAACAGTCCTGTGTACATCTTTACTTCAGATATTCAGAGCGCTAAAGACGTAGATACAGAGAGTGGCAACGGTGTACCGTGTCTCTGGGTTCTGACATCATTTCCCTCTCGTTAGCTGATGTACTACTTGAAAAACCTGCGCTTCAGCGTCCCCTACACCAGAGAGCAGATATCCTTCAACGATGGTGAAGTGCCTGGGTTTTATGAGATCCTTAACTGGCAGAGGGCTTCAGATGGAGGAGTCACATACGTCCATATCGGACACTACAACAGCACCGCTGCCGCTGGTGAAAAGCTGCACATCGTCAACTCCTCCATCATATGGCATAACGACAGGCTGCAGGTTGGTGAGCTCCTTTTCACGGGTTTATATGAACGTCTTATGGTTTCTATAGTAACAGCTTGTTCATATACATAAAGTTTCAAATGTGTGTAATCATTGATTTGGTTACCTTGTTTGTTTGTTTTCTTCCTGAAGAGATATTTATTTAACGTTTACGGAAGGAGTCTCCAGTGTCAGCGCTTAAAAAAAAAAGAAGATTTATAACCTTGTTACCTTCGAAAGAGAAAAAATAGAGGCTGATGAGGGAACGGTTGTTTACTCAACAGAAGGTTATGAGTTTACGTCTCGGTCTGTATAAGTAGCTTGCATAAGTATTCACCCCCCTTGTATGTGTTATAACCAGGAACTGAAATCGGGATTGTATGTCATCTTGGCAACTTCTGCGTGTGATCTGTAATGTGTGAACTGCTGCATGTGTTGGTTTTGCAGACGCCGCGCTCGGTGTGTAGCGAGAGATGCCAACCCGGCACACGTATGGGCATCCGGCAGGGAGAACCCGTCTGCTGCTTCGACTGCATCCCGTGTGCTGACGGAGAGATTTCCAACACAACAGGTCAGATTCTCCTGTTCACTTCTTGTGTGTGTGTGTGTGTGTGTGTGTGTGTGTGTGTGTACATACACTGGGTTGTCTGTTTATTCATTAATACATGCTATATACAATAAACTGGAAAATCACATATGTTTTCTGCTAAAGATCGAATTACAAAAGCCGAAGATCATGATCGCTCTAATTACACACACGTGACACACAATACACGCAAAATACTTTCCATAAAGTCGATACAGTTCATGCTTTGGAAGATTTACTTGCCGTTGTGCACCCGTCTTGTGGAAGAAATATTGATCAATCTGTAATAAAGCACAAAAAATAGGTTCCATGAGTTTAAAAAAATTTTATTATTGACTAATTATTGGCACACTTTCTAATTATAAGCAAACAATATGTAAACAACAACAAAAAACAAACAAAATCAGTTCAGTGACACCATAAAAATGATTATGATTATTAGGACTATGTTGTATGTGTATACATATAGTTAAAAAGCAGATAAACGTACCATGAAGCACAATCATTGCCATATTTATATACATTTTTAAATGAAGGGTGCCAATAATTCTTAAGGACATCATTCTGTAGTTATAAAGTGTATGTTTGTGTATCTGTGTATCCACTGCTATGTGTGGGTGTTAATTAGTATATGAATATCACAACAGTTCGATTGAGGGAACAGTAGAAATAGAGAAATGGACAAATAGACAATTCATGATTTAATCTTCTTCACAGACGCCAGAGGCTGCATTCAGTGTGGTGAGGATTTCTGGTCCAACGCCAACCGTGACGCCTGCGTGCCCAAGACCATCGAGTTCCTGGACTTCAGTGAGGCTCTGGGTATCACACTGATCGTCATCTCGGTTTTTGGCGCTCTCCTGACCATCATGGTGGCCATCGTGTTCCTAAAATACCTAAACACACCCCTGGTGCAGGCCAACGACGCGCTGCTGAGCTTCACGCTGCTGCTGGGGCTGGTGGTCACGTTCCTCTGCTCCATCGTGTTCCTGGGTGAGCCACGGCTCTGGTCCTGCATGACCAGCCAGGTGGCGCTGGCGCTCGGCTTCGCCCTGGCTCTGTCGTCCCTCATGGGCAAATCGTCTTTGCTTATGCTCAGAGCGAGAGCCATCAAAGCCATGAGGGTGGCAGCTAAAGCGGCCAAAGCGGCGGCCGCCGCCTCCGAGCAGAGCGGTGACACGGCGGCCATCGCCCCGGCCATACCCCAGAAAAACGACATCGATCCGATCAAACCTCCTCAACAGAGGACCATGATGATCGTTTGCACGCTGATCCAAGCCGTAGCCTGCACCGTGTGGCTCATCCTGCTCCCGCCTCGTCCCGTGAAGAACACGGCCGCCCAGAACATCAAGATCATCCTGGAGTGCGATCCGGGCAACATCATCTTCATCTGCTGCATTTTCGGCTACGACGTGCTCCTGGCGCTGATGGCGTTCGTGTTCGCCTTCGTGGCGCGCCGGCTCGAGGACCACTTCAACGAGGGCAAGTGCGTCACCTTCGGCATGCTGGTGTTCTTCATCGTCTGGATCTCCTTCGTCCCCGCTTACCTGAGCACGCGTGGAAAGTTCATGGTGGCCGTGCAGATCTTCGCCATCCTGGCTTCCAGCTTTGGCTTGCTCGCGTGCATCTTCCTGCCCAAGTGCTACGTCCTACTAGTCAAACCCGACAGGAACAAGGAGGAGTTGATGGTGCCCAGGGCCAAACGGCCTGAATCTGGAGCGACCGGAACGTCCGCGTCACTCGGCACCAACGGCCCGATCTCCACCATAGACGGATGACCCGCGTTTCTACAGCTAATAACCAGAACATTCATTCTTTAAATTTAACACAAATCGCAAGAGAACGGACAGAAAAAAACAAATCCCTCTAAATCAGCGTAAGACGAAGTAAAAACGTAGAGACTGCAAACGACAAACTAAAATTCCTGGATGTTATTAAGTGCGCACAGCAGAAAGATTCACGCTAACGCTTTTCTCCTCGGTACTATACTCTCACGTAAACGCCGCCACTGTCTCGTCTCGCCTTCTCGGTAAAAACGACGTTAGAGCGCTTCCATCCTATTTATTGGATTGTATTTTTGTGAAACGAATGTTAACATCGTTCGTTTTTATTTACATATCATTAGAATATCGTTTTTTTTTTTCATTTGTGTTGAGTAATAACATCGAGGCGGATCATTTAATCGTCTTAACACAGAATATCCACCTGTATTTCGCACAATATGAGTAATACGACAGATATTTATTTCATCCTGTTGCCGATTTCAGAAATTGATTGTTACCTTTTTGCCCCCTTTTGAATGAATAAATGAATTATGTTAAGTAGATTTGGCCTTTAGATTGTATTATTTATTTATTTATTTATTTTTTTAAAGACATTACAGTCTAATAGAGTAAGTAGACATGATGCAGGCCAAGAACTGGTGTAACGTCATTTTTTATAATTTTTTCGATTTTGAATGATAGACAAGCATAGACAGCAGCAAATAACAGTGTAGAATAATAATAATAATAATAATAGTAGTAATAATAATAATAATAAATTATAAAACACGGCATGTTATGCTGTTATAGGAAATGAATGGATTTAACACATGGCGTAATTAGTTATTGTTATACTGACGACTTCAGACTAGTGCTAAAATAATACCCTAGCAACCGGTGTTGTAATTAACAAAGAAAACGTGTGTGTGTGTGTGTGTGTGTGTGTGTGTGTGTGTGTGTGTGTGTCATTCACCATACCAATTTTTCACTATAGCTGTGTGGTGAGATTGTTCTATAATTGGATGGTAACAAAACACTCTGAGGGTCTGACATGCCTGAGGAGGACTCTGTGTGTGTGTGTGTGTGTGTGTGTGTGTGTGTGTGTGTGTGTTCTGGTAGCACAGAGGCTAAGGAAGGAACAGAACTGATGTCACAGAGAGGTAAGCTTTTAATAATGAATGAGTACATACAGAGTAGTGAGTGTGTTTGGGGTTGTGAGCGCAGACTACGTTAGAGGAAGATGTTGCAACACACACACACACACACACACACACACACACACACACACACAGAGAAGAATATCTGCTGCATGCTGATCAGTGAAACGTATCACAGTCACGTGTGTGTAAGAGTGCTCAATAACTACGAAAGCAGGACACTACGATTAAAGAGGAAGAAATAACACGCTCAGTGTTGTGCTGTTTTAGGAAAATAATCAACGATGGGCGGGTGTGATGAAGCGGAGTCACCGCTAACGCCCCGAAGTGAATTATTTCCTTATAATCAGCACGTCCTGAGTGTTTTTTTTCCCCGACTAAATACAACCGCAGTTTTCCAGTACGGTATTCTAAGTATTAAAGGATTACACGCTGTACGTTTGGAACTTGAGGATGAAATGGTTTAATATTCACAGACAAATAAAGCATCTCCTTTACCTTCCCAGAAGACACCGACTCCATTTAACTTGTAAATTTCGCTAATTTGCTAACGTTAACTGGCTACATTGAACTAAGCTAGCCGGTTTTCTTCGCTAACGCCAGGTTAGACTAGCATCAATTCCAGCAGCTGACATAAACCGGCAATGCAGCGAGTAAACTTCTAGCTAATGCTAAACAGCAGTTATTTATTTATAGGACATTTTACTTCCGATTCATTCGTTAGCAAGCTACGTGACGTTAGTCATGCACGTGAGCCGCAAACCTACAGGGATTAAACGATGTTTACAGGCACGACGACGGTGTACTTTTCACATAAAACGGGACAATAATGACTTCTCATTTAAAATAAAACACATTTATTTTTTAATACTTGACGGCATGTAAAAGTAGCTTCATTTCGCGGTACCTTTTCCACAGCAGAGTGCTTCTGAGATCACTGTCAAGTACAAAAATCCAAACAACAACAACAACAACAACAACAACCGGCTCCGGATCCACCGTCACCCCGAGCAGGATACAGCGAAGGTCTTACTGTTTGCTACGTCCTGTTTTATACAGTTTGATTCGAATGAACGTTGTTGTTGTTGTTGTTTTTTTTTGCAGGTGTATCAGGTTAAACATGAACGCATTAAGAGAATCATCAGGTCATGATGATGGACAGCGCAGAAGGTTGAAGACGCTCTACAGGTATGGATAGTCGGGATACTTAAGATGTATTATCGTCCCGCTCGTTCATATCATACACGGTGCGGCCAAAAGTATGCGGACACCCGGACATCACGCCATCGTGTGCCGGTCGAACACCTCCATCGTTCCAAGATTTATTCCCCGTTTGCTGTTATAATGCGCTCCAGTCTTCTGGGAAGGCTTTCCATTAGATTGTAAACGGGCGTGGCTGTGGGGATGTGTGTTCATTCAGGTACAAGAGCGTTAGCGAGGTCGAGGTCGGGCGCTGAAGTCGGGATGTCGAAGAGGCTCCGGTTCCAGGTCAACCCAATGGTGTTCGGCGGGGGTGAGGTCAGGGATCTGTGCAGGACACTCGAGTTCTACACACAGTAATCACTCTATAAAATCACGGTAGCTCTACGGTAACTATAAGTGATTCTACTTATATGTACATTTACTTACATGTACGCACCCTCGGGAGTGAATGTAGAACTTTTCTGAACTGAACTGGATTTTCAGAAACGCCACATTTCGTGTGTAAATGCTCCTGCATACAAATGACTAATAAAACTCCATCAAGCCTTGTATCCAGATTTATACCCGAGGCCCGTCGTGAGTAAACCTACATCCCGTTCTCGCTGGTAATCTCAGCCCCTTTAACAAACAGTACAATATGAGCTGAAAGAAGAGCCGCTGTGAGAAGCTGTGTAATGACGGTAATTTTCTCTGGTCTCTCGCTCTGTCTGTTAGTTACGTGATCGGATATGGCATCGGAGCGACAGTACTCACTCACACCGCTTCTCTCTCTCGCTCTCTCTAAACTGCATAGTGTTTCACATGCAAAATCTTTCAGATTCGTTTAGCAACAAGTTATATCGTTCATTCTATATTCCCATGAAGATGTATACGGTGTATAATCTTTGGAATTCATTTAATACTTTATCGCATGTATACTCCATACAACTCTCACTGCATTCGGATTACCTCAGAAGTTGGATATCTGATGTTATTCTGTAATATTCAAGCTTGGGATGTTTGAGCGATAAACTGGGGGGGGGGGGGGGGGGGACGTCACTGTAGATTTAACCGACTAATAAGTGTGCGTTGATTGAGCTAAATGAAATACCACTATAGACTCATTTAAAGCGGTGAAAGGATGTTTTTATTCGCTGGTGATGATGAGTGGCCATGTCGATTTGACGTCATATGCTGAACTGGGGGTTGAGGTATGTAGGAATTCCAAGGTAAATGGCTGTTTTTCCAAGATGGGGTTGAGTTACAGGCTTAAAAATTGAATGCGTCTCTCTCTCTCTTTCTCTCTCACTCCAAAAACGTCCTGGATGTGCCTGGTCTATCATGTGATCTAATTGTCCAATCACGAAAAAAAAACAAAAAAAAATATTGTGCTACTACTATAAAATATTTTATCATCAAAACGGATTTACATCGGTGTTACATTTGCACTGATTTAAGAAAAAATAAAGATAACAAGAGCCTCTCGAGTTACTGTTCTCTCTATTATATCTGTCTACTGTCTCTTGATGATGCATTTCGTAATCCTGGTCCACATCGGGAAGTTTATAAAATAGCACTTGATCCGGCCAAGCTGTCTGGACTCTGAATGCCGAGTAACGTGATTGGTTCAGTGTGTCACATTACTTCCTGTTTCCGGTTCTGTGATGGCGAGGAAAGGGTTGTTACGGTCAGTAGAGGAGATGGAACGCCTTATTGTTATATAAAAGGATTGGAGGAACGGAGCGCTGTGGAGCATTGTGGAGAACGTGAGACTTTTGCCGGGCTGTGTGTGTTGTCAGTGAGTGTTTGTTATTTGTCCACGGCGTCATTGTGGGGTCGATTTACTGAGCACTTGAACGAGTTCTCACCTCTCTCTTGGAGTCAGAGACTGATCTATCTGTGCTTAGGTTTCCTTCCTGCCGTCTGTGGAATTGACGGGGTCAGGCTCTGACGTCGTTCACCTCTCTGCCTTCTGTCCCTCCATACCACTAACCAGCAGTAAGCTAAGGGCTTTATCAGCCTCTCTGGTGTGTGTGTTAGACCCAGTTTACCATCGTCAATTATTCAGTCTCACCTTCAGGAGCAAAATGTATGTGGCAAATTGTATTACACAGAAAATCCTCTGGTGTATAATCATTTCCACCCTCTCTTCCTGTGTGTACGCCGCACTGCTCTGCTGGAAAAATAAGCCAAGTCCTCAGGCTCTTGACAATCAAATACAAAATTAAATTTTTTCATTCAATTTGTCGTTTATTTGTCTCTTTCACACTTGAAGTGGTAATAGTCTGCTCAGTTAGACCCCTCGAGACCAAAGTAATTAAGTTGAGATCTATTATATGTACAGTATGTCAAAACCATTGCTGTGTTATTCAGTCCTAGCCTCTGGCTTTATGAAACAACAAAGTGTGTGTGTGTGTGTGTGTGTGTGTGTGTGTGTTGAAAGCACGGCCTATTATTTTGGCTGCTATCAAATGGGCTCGTGAGTTCACCATGTGTTTTGATTCAAACACTAATACAATGTATGAGAAGAAAGTGAATCTTGGTCATGACTGAATGAATCACTGATTCAAATCTCAGTCCCGAACAAAAGGATTACATAATTCGCTGATGTTTAAAAAGAACCGAGAGATAAAACACTGATTTAAACACTGATTCACTGAATGCGAGAAACGTGAATCTTAGTTGTGAACACGATGATTCACTGAATAAAACACTGACCCATCCAGACCAAAAGATTCACCGATTTAAACACTGATTCAGTAAATGTGAGAGTGAATCTTGGTAGTGACTGAAGGGATTCACTGATTTTAACACTCATCCACGAAATGAACGAAGGACAAATCTTGTTCATGAATGTAAGGATTCACTGAATTAAACACTGACCCATCCAAACAAAAAGATTCTCTGATTCATACCATGACTCGCTGAATAAGAGAGGCGCGAATCTTGGTCATGACCACAAGGATTCACTGAATCAAATACTGACTCGCCAAATGAGTGAAGAGTGAATCTCAATCATGACCACAAAGATTCACCGACTCACTACACAACACTGACCTGCTGAATGATAGAGGAGAGAATCTTGGTTATGACTGCAAATTTACACTGAATCAAACATTCACCCATCCAGACCAGAAGATTCACTGATTCAAACACTGACTCAGTAAATAAGCGAGGACCAAATTTGGTCATGACTGAATCATTAACTAATTCATACAGTGATTTGCCAAATGAAATAAGAATGAATCTCTGTCATAACTGCAAGGATTCACCGAATCAAACATCGACCCATCAAGACCAAACGATTCACTGATTCACCGAATGACAGAAGAGTGAATTTTCTGTCATGACAACAAGGATTCACCGAATCAAACAGTGTTCCATTCAGACCAAACGATTCACTGATTCACTGAATGACAGTAGAGTGAATTTTCTGTCATGACCACAAGGATTCACTGAATCAAACACTAACTCAGTAAATGAAAGAGCAGCGAATCTTGGTCATGATCACAAGAATGCACTGAATCAAAAGATTCACAGACTCAAACACTCACATGCGAAAGGAGGGAATCTCAGTCCTGACTGAAAAGGATTCGCTAAATCAAACAATGACCCATCTAAACCAAAAGATTCACTGATTCAGACACTGATTCACTGAATGAAAGAGCAGCAAATCTTTGTAATTACTGAAAGACTCGATGATTCAAAGACTGATTCGCTGAATCAAAGAGGAGCGAAACTTGCTTGTGACCTAAAAGTTATCCTTCAAAACACATGAATCGTTCAGAAGCTAAATGACTTCTAGGAACTTAAATCCATTCTGGTTCTTTTTTGCGGAAATGCAGTAAAATTTTCTGGAAAAAGGTGGAAGCATGCCTAATCTTCAACCTTTCTTTCCTCTGTGTCTAACAATAGACTGCACAAAAGGTCGACTCCATCAGTGCAGTGTCTGTGGCTGTAAACTGTAGGGTTGATTTACTGAGCACCTGAACGAGTCCTCACCTCTCTCTCTCTCTGTGTGTGTGTCAGGGACTGACCTAGCTGCGCTTAGGTTTCCTTCCTGCCATCTATGGAATTGGCTACGATGTCCTTCTCTTCTCCATTTTCTGTCTCGTCCCTTACTTTCCATCCACTTAGCAGCAGTGATGCATGTTCGTCTCTGACAGATGCAAGACTCAGAGCAGAGGCCCACATAGATCCACATTACCACAGTGAATTATTCAACTCACCTACAGTGCTCACAATCGGGATATAAACCCAACAAGTGGGTTGCAACCCAACAATGGTTGTATAGTCTATGTAATGTATCAGTTGTAAGTGTCATGTAGCTTTATGAACGCTATCTTTAAGTAAAGTATCACCAACTATACTGGTCAGGAAAACTTACCGACTCAATTACAGCTTAATTACGCATTAAATATTATCATTTTAATGCGTTTGTTCTGAAACGGTATCGTTCGATAGCAGCAGTACATTCATAGGACGTGTTTGGTGGACTCTCCACATAAACACTATAAAACGTGTGATATTGTTGATATGTCAGTTCTGTGTGTAATTTTATAAACCCCGGGACACTGGACTTGCTCACCGTGGCACTGCAGCCGTGTGAGCGTTGTTACTGGGTTAGCGGATGGTGTGAATGATGAGTGAAGCCTTTCCAACAAGTTTAAATGCTTCTGATCACATGACCAACACGTGTTAAGCTCACTGTAACGTTAGAAGGCCACGATTTGAGGTTTGAAAGAACTCGGAAAGATTTCCAGACAATAATGACCGGATGGCCACTGGGAAACACACAGGAGAGGTGTTAAATTCATTATAAGCTACATTAATTGAATCTAGGGGCAATTTTTGTCCAGTTTTATTTATTCCGTCTGCATGTACAGCTCACATTTAGTTTGCAAACCGTCCTTAATCTCTGCTAGCGCTTTTTTACTTTGGTTTTTGATCGCTGAACACAGGCTGTCTGAGCTATACTTTTCGAGAAAACACTGAGACTGAAGTCAAATATTTCTCCTTCTTAGCTGAAATATCCTTTCATGAACCGAACAGGCATTGCTAGCCATGAAAATGCTACACTCTGTCATGTTGCAGGAATAAATGGACTTCATCGTCTCTGAAAGTCATGAAAACACTCCCTAGGCTGACAAATATTATGATTTTGTACTCTTTACAGTTAAGCTTTTTAAGAGACAAGTACAGACTGCTAATTTTTCCTTTAGGTCACTAGCTAAGACATCCAGTATAGCTCTAACATCCAGTCTAGCTCTAGAAATAAACAAACTGGCTATTTTTTTTTTAAATTTAGGTATCTGGTTAGCTAGTCAAAAACTTACTCTAGCCTTTTCACTTAACTAGAAGCAAGATTATCCGTACAAATAAATAAATCTGATTGTCATTTTAGCTGGATGGATAGCTAGTTAGCAACTTAAAACCTAGCTTTAGCTAGCAGCAAGATTAGCTGCATTTGAATAACCAAACCTGCTATGTTTTTTTGTTTTCTTTTCTTTTTTCTTTCACTGATCTGGTTCGCTAGCTAGTTTTCAAGCTAAAAGCTTGCTAAAGCTGTTTAGCTGAAATTGGCTGTAAAATTAGCTGCACAAATGAGGAATTCCTGATGGCTAGTAATGTAGGTAAGGTTTTAGAAGCAACAATAATAAGGGTTTTATTTTGGCACCAACTGGATCATGACATCAATCTGTCATACACGTGTATTATAATAGCATTGGAAGTGAGCCAATCGAAGAAGACAAAGAATTAAACTAAAGGAATGAATTTACATAGATAGTGCTTACAGGATTTCTAGGCTGGATAATCCTTGAGCTCGCCATCCATTTTGGTCCCTTCTGGATGATTTCATGTGAAAACTTTGGTGATGAGTTTGAATGCTAGGCCAAACGTTACCTGTTCAGTAGTGATGTCTTTTTTTTTTTCCCCCTCCACAATCCCCTGGCTTACCTCACACAGCGTTAACTCAATCATCCAAGCCCTGTCTCACAGATCGGCCATGGCACTTAGCCAGATCCAATTTCACCTCGAGGACAAGAGGAGGTTATAAGAGAGGTGCAAGGCTACGAGATGACACAGATAGCGAGACAAAGGGTGAGGAAGGCCGACCGAGATAGCGACCGAAGGAAAGCGAGTACGTTCTGGCAGCATTCTAACAGTACACAAGGTCTCTCGCGTGCCCTTTTGGGAGGGTGGGGGCTTTGCTGCCATGTTTGCAGCTCGGAGTGGCTCAGTGGGTCGAGGAGTCCCTGATGATGTGTTGAGGCACCGTAAGCAGTCGGTGGCGTCCGTGTCGGGGCTCCGGGGCCAGCGCAGCTCTCAGGACAGCTCTCGTGATGCCCGCAGGCAGAGCCAACTGACGGTCCTGGCACACGCCCGCAAGGCAGAACTCATCCGCGAGATCGAGACCACGTGGTACCTGAAGCTGTACGGTCGTGCCAAGGAGGACTGCGTGGCCTTCCAGACGGGCATGCCTTACCGGTGAGCTTCCGACTCTGTGAGAATGGAGGACGAATGCTGCGGGAATGTCGTGACTGATTGATTATCTGCGAGTTGTGTTGATGCGGATTCCTGCTGGAGTTTAATTTGCTCAGCTTGCATGTGGGCAATGCTTAGCCGCATGGTATTTGAGTGGCCGTTACCTTCACCTGTCAAACATGCTATAATAATGCTAAAATAGCATTCCTTGCTTCCTGCCAGTACACGTATGTGTCCTGTTACAGCTTTACATAAGTCTCCTCCTAGATCTGATGACCCTGCGGAAACGGAAACAATCAATGAGCTAGCACACGACTGGTGAAAATACTACTTATAATTACTTTAATAATTACCGGTCTCTCATTTGAGTAAATTCTCGGCCCCATACTCTTGTCGTCTATTGGCTCTACACTTAATTATTATTTTTTCCATTAGGTAAATAATGGATTTTAGATCGTTTTGTCCTTGACTGGATCGTTATTGCCAAAAAGTTATGGCTTTAAAACTATGCAGCATAATCTACGCCTTGAGAAATGTGCCGCCAAATCTGAAATGTTTATTTTTTTTATTTATTTATTTTTAATAAAGTATCATTCAAATTATAATATATTTTTTTCTGCCGGTGGCACGATCCATTTCCAGTCCGTTTTCGAAACAGATTTGATGAGCACAATTTCAAGCAAAATAAAAACATTTCTAGAAAATAGAAAATTTGAATCCAAATCTGAAGAACTGAATTTGAAATGGATCCTGCCGACAAAACCTGAAATTTATTATTATTATTATTATTATTATTATTATTATCGGATTATTCGAAACCTTGCACACAAATTCGAGCCATGGAATTCGATTTCAATGTGATGCAATTCAGCTACAGACCTTTCTCCAACGAACTCATATTCAAAGGCGTAAAAATTCAGTACATTTTAAATCCAGCGGCAGTCTCTTGCAAAGAGCAGGCACTGCTGAACTACTACTGAGTTCTGAGGTTGGGTTTATGGGCAGGGCATGTGTCTTTAGGTGTCACTTGTGTAATTTAACCTCTATAATTATTCTCCATTTGTTAATTACCCGGGCTGCCGTGTCATCCGAAACTGACCTTCACTCTGATGGTTAACGTCCTGATCTCTAGTCTTCATCTCGATATGTCCAGATCACTGCTGCTAATCTGAAGATATCTGAAAAGAACTCTTTGGTAAAGTGAGGAGTTCTTCCCTCTGTATCTCTCTGGCTGTGTGATAACGGCGTAACGGGATTAGGCTTGTGAAACGTGAGCGTACCGAAGTCATGAACTTTAATCCTGGAGCTCATTGGCAGGATTTTCACCTGGGTTTGTGTCGATAGCACAGATCGACGCTCCTCCTCACACTCACACTCTATGAAAGTAAATAGGTTATTGATTGATGGCTCTCAAATGCTGCCAGTTATTTTTCTATTTGAAATGATTACAGCAGGGAAATAACACCTGCAGTGGAGAAAAGGAGTGTTAACGTTTGTTACGTTCCCCTTTCTACGTCTAGGGGTCAGAATGGAGGGTAACAAAAAAAGTGGAGAGAGAGAGAGAGAGAGAGAGAGAGAGAGCCCTCCAGTCTCCAGTCTCCAGGTCCCATTGCAGGCACAAAGCACAGAAGATCCCAGATTTAAGGGATATCAAAAAGAGTAACTTTTTAAGGCTTCAGGAGGGGAACAACAAACAAAAGGTTCTTACTGCAGGCTTTTGGGCACACCTTACCTGCCATCAAAATAAAAGGGAAAATAAAGACATCGGGGCTTCCCTCACTCTCTCTCGGGTCGAAAACAGGATTAAACAAGGGTCAAATAACCTGGCATCCCACTCCCTACAGATACTCCCACCATATAATCGTTAACAACAAACTATACCCAAAAACAAAGTAAGGAAAAAAACAAACAAACAGGGCACATGACCCTGCACTAGGCTATATCCAATTATATACACTATTTACATTAAAGGCGTGGTCTAACAAGTAGCGAACACATTCAACGGACTCTCCGTCTCTGTCTGTCTCTCTGTCTCCGTCTGTCTGTCTCTCTCTATTGGCCGGAGAACTCTGGTTTCTTTTATACTCGTCCTCACGCCTCCTTAACGAGCAACAATGATCAGGTGGCACTCGTGATCCTGCAAAGTGAACAGTGGGAGGAGCAACAGAGAAACACGCACAGAAACAAGCAAAGAAAGTCACAACATCACCAGCACTAATACAAATGGTGTAATTAAGCACAACGTCCCCATAGAGTTAACATCGTATAATGATCACGATCTTTACCTGAACCATGTGGTATACGACATGACGTTATGGCATAACCATGTCGTCAACATATCGTAAACATGTCGAGGTCAATGTCATATTCCATCATTCAGGCCTATATTATATTATAAATCGGAAGGTTGAGAGCTGAGAAGGTAAGAACACAACCAACACAGGTTGTCTTGGAGGGCACTTTGGTTTTGAATTCGCAGTGAATTTGAGTGATTCTGCTTTTCTAATTCAGACCTAAATCGTTGTTTATCCCTGTTTCATCCCCAATACCAAAGTGAATTTAAGACAATAATCCAGTTAGGTTTTCAGACCTTTCAGGAAGTTCCACCCTCAGACCGGTGAACATGGAAGGACTTTCACAGAGATTTTTTTAAAACGATGTTCACGTTTTTGAGCTGTATTTATTAGCAGAAATTTAGACCGGTTTCATACTTTAAGGCTGACCTCCAGGCGGTTTCACCGTGAAGGACGAAGTGATGAAATGCAGTTTAGGAGATCGGAGTGTGAAAATGAGACGTGATAAAAGAACATTTTGTTCCAGTGTCGTTTTTTATGTCTCTTTCTGAAAACATTAGCAGTATAATATTAGCCGGGTCCTGTCCATGAAAATGACAATGATTTGATCATCTTTAATTTTCCTAGTGATGAATTTTAAAAATTAATATTAAAAAATCTCTCTCTCTCTTTCTGTGTGTGTGAGTGTTGCTGATAAATTCACATCGAGCACCTTCTAATCTCCAGCCAAATCGCCAAATCTACTGTGTCCAAGAGAACTAAGAAAAGCGATTTGAGGGAAAAGTGTGAAAAACGATACGCTGCCGTCTTCCAGCCGATAAGAGGAACTCGTCTTTCATTGACGTCTTAACTCGTGATTAGTCTAACGAGGGCTCATTAAAAATGATCAGAGGTTTTGTGGGCCATTTTGCTGGAGGGCAATTCGGAGTATTTAGCATGACCCAGAAACACAAATACAGAGAGAACACACGACACCCGGAGTCTCGATCCACGGATGTTCAGGGCTCCGGATTAATAATCCTCCCTGCAGATTATAAAGAAAATATGCTATTAAAGGATATAGAATAGTCAACGACCATATGGTGGTGTGAGATACTGTTAACATCCTAAAGTCGATTATTTTCCTATAAAAGCATGTCCCGAAGTGTTTCATTCCCCTTATACCACCAAATGATTAGAGCTTTTATATTTATCTATTCAAGAATGACGCATCATATATTTTAAACATTTATCAGAGTATCTCCAAATCGACAGATCTTGCGGGGTGTTCCCCATATGCAGTGGTTAGTTCCTACCAAAAGTGGTCCAAGGAAGGACAAATGGTGAACCGGCGACAGGGTCGCTGGGAACGAAGGGTTGCTCGTGTGGTCTGATCCCACAGAAGAGCTACTGTAGCACAAACTGCTTAAAAAGTTAATGCTGGCTCTGATAGAAAATTGTCAGAACACAGAGTGCATCACAGCTTGGGGTACGATGGGGCTGCGTAGCTGCAGACCGGTCAGAGAGCCCATGCTGACCCCTGTCCACTGCTGAAAGCACCTACAATGGGCACGTGAGCATCAGAACTTGACCATGGAGCATTGGAAGAAGGTGGCCTGGTCTGATGAGTCACATTTTATTGTACATCATGTGGACGGACAGGTGCAGGTGCATCGCTTACCTGGGGAATAGATGGCATCAGGATGCACTATGGGAAGAAGGCAAGCTGGCGGAAGAGGTGTGATGCTCTGGGCAATGTAATGTTCTGTTGGGAAACCTTGGGTCCTGGCATTCATGTGGATGTTACTTTGACACATATCACCAATCTAAACACTGTCACAGACCAAGTACACGCCCTCATGGCAACGGTATTCAATAATGGTAGTGGCCTTTTTCAGCAGGATAATGCTCCCTGACACACTGCAAAAATTGTTCAGGAACAGTTTGAGGAACCTGCCAAATTGTTCAAGGTGTTGACTCGGCCTCCAAATTCTCCAGATCTCTGAGCATCTGTGGGATGTTCTGTACAAACAACACCGATCCATGTAGTCCCCACTTCCCAACTTACAGGACTTAACGAATCTGCTGCTAATGTCTTGGTGCCTGATACCACAGTGCACCTTCAGAGGTCTTGTGGAGTCCATGCCCCGATGGGTCAGACTTGTGTTTTGGCGGCACAAAGTGGATCTACACAATATCAGGCAGGTGATTGGTTTAGTTATAGGACTAGGTTCAACATGCAAAATAGTGAACTATAACTGATTTTATGTCAGCTGAGAAGTTGTGCCTAGTGATGCAATTTGACCAAATATTCTCACTGAAAATGAGTAATGAAGTAGCTTATCCAAATCATTAAAAGCAAAAAAAAAAAAAATAAAAAAAATGAATATTTGCGTCTGCATGGGTGGGAATTGTAAATCAATGTGCTGTCAGTCAAATGTGACTTTTCAGAGCACCAGAGTGGCATTATTTTATCGGCTTTTCCCAGCGCAGCACGCTTAAGTGAAGTATTTGGTCATATAAGATGATTTATGGATTTTGGCAGCAGAGTTGAAGATGAAAAAATTGGATCGATGCTACAGTAAGAAAACAAACATATCAGAGTGTGAAAAGCCCTTAAGTTATTTTCCTGTCTGTGTCAGTCAGCTATAAATAACCTATGCATTTGTACAATCATCGCTGCATACTGTTGGAAGTACACCTCAGTTGTTCCACTTCACCCACCGTTAGCGAACTCTGAACACAGCTGTCTGTCCGTCCAGCCCGACTGCGCATTGACCTCTATGTTCCTTTGTTTAGGCACAGCCGAGTGTGTACATATTTTCGAATATGAGTGATGAGTGTGCGTTGCATTTCTTTTGTGGTATTTGGCAAAGGAAGTGATGAACTCTCTTAATATGGAAAATGTTTCCTACAAGGCATTCCCACAATCCCCCTGACCAGACATGTTGTCATGGCTAAAGTCCCAGCATTGCCAGCCAAGGGCTCAAAGGTCATGATGTCTGGTGTAGGTCCATGCTATGTTAAATAAAATGCTGGAAAAAGTGTAAGAGTGACAGAAGCATTGGTGCGCTGACTGTGATAAGATGGTAGATTATGAGTTAATTAGCCCCAACAAATAAAGATGAACTCTGGAACCATAAATTGTGTTGTGTTTGGTTCTTATGAGTAACCACTAAAGGTTCTACATATACATCCTACAATATAATGTTTCCTTATTCCCTATATGTTAATATATCACAATATAAATACTATATTGTCTTGTTTCCCAACTCTGGATGTTTTTCTGAGGGAACCCCTTAATGTTCTATGTAGAACCCTACAACAGTTTCAGCCTTATACTTATCTAAAATTTCCTGTTTGTCCAAAGAACCCTTGAGGAACGCTTTATTCTAGTAGCACTCTGCAAGGTTGGATTTTGTGAGTAATTAAACAATGATCTAGACTCTCTGTAAAGGATCCTCAAGTGTTCTTTGAATAGCCAATGGTTCTAATCAGAATGTTTGACTATCCAAAGAACCACTGAGGAACCCCCTTTTTTTTCTAGAAGTATACTTCATGGTTGTGAATAATCTAAAAACCCTCAAGGGCTCTTTGGATAGTTAAGAGTCCTTAGCTTGCTTAAAGGGTTCTACCCTCTATGATGGAGAAACTTTCCATTGTAGGGTTCTGCAAAGAACCTTTAAGAGCTTGTCCAGAGGTTCTTTAAATAATGGTTCTAGATTTTTAAAAAAATCTTTTTTGAAATGTTGTAAGAGTAAAAACCTTCACTTGAAATCTGTAAGGGATTCCCCAGGGGAACATGTGAACATATCCCAATATTGATATAATATTGTCACATCACTCAACTCTCAGTCGTTCTTCTGGAGGAACCTTTAAAGGTTCTTTGTAGAAACCTACAGTAGAGTGTTTCCATATTTACAGGGTTCCAGGTAAAGCACGTTTAGTTAACTAAAATGCCCAAATTATTCAAAGAACCCTCGAGGAACCCATCATCGGGCTCTTAGAAAATTAAAGGTTAGTCTAGTCCCACAAATTTATCCTTTTTTGGTTGTTCTACTTCTATGCGGGACCTACAATCGAGTGTTTCCCTATCTGTGTGGGTTCCATGTGGAACGCTTTCAGTAAAGTAAAAACCATTAATGATCCAAGGAATCCCAGAGGAACTGTTTTTAATTTTTTTTTTTTAAAAGTGTACTACAAAACAGTTCTACCATTATAAGTGGGTTCTAATCAGAACCATTTCTGTAAAAAAAAAAATTCTGAAAACAAAGCCATCTGCTTTCTCCAGAGAGACAAACCGAAGATATCTCTAGGCTCCAGAAAGGTCACGATGTTTGGCCCAGGTCCAGATGGTGTAAAAGGGATGAAAGAATAATGTCAAAAGTGGATGAGTGAAAGGATGCGAGGACGAATGACCAGGAAAGAGAGGTGGAGCATGAGTGGGAGAGACATAGAGAAGGGGGAGGGATGGATGGAGTGAGAGGGAGAGGGAGGGAAAAATGTCCCAGATTCCCATGGTGTGTACTGGAGAGGGAAATCAAGCCAAGCCGATCAACCCAGGAGCAAACAAAACACACAGAGACACCAGTGCTGTAGTTTCTGTACTTCTCAGAGGAAAACCATTTCATTCTATTCAATCCAGAGGACAACCGACTCTCACTGGGACACTGTAGAACATTTTAAGGGTCTCCCGGACCTTTAAGTAGAACCCTCAGAGGAGCAGACTACAAGAGATGTACTTATACAAAGCAACTTGCTCAGAAATCCCCAACCTGAAGCCCAAAGGAATTCACAAGGCGAGTGGAGACAGAGCACAGACTCGCATCAGCAGGGACAACTCCGTGGACAAGGCTTATCCGTTCATGTGCTGGGGTGGACTGAGGACTAACACACACCTGGAGCTCAAACACCTGGAGGAGTTCCTCAACACACATAGCGTCTCGCTTCAGGACTCGGGACCGGCCGTGACTGGCATGGTGTACAGGTAGGTACACAGCTCTGTGTGCTCTTGTTTTTTTTTTAGTACACTTTTAGAAAGAAAAAAAGTTTCTTTAAGGGTTCTTGGAATATAAAAGGTTGCTTATCCTCCTAATGGGGTTCTCTTTAGAGCCCTTTCTGATATGGGGAATTTAGGGATTCCTTGGAAGTACAAAGTAAAAAAAACCTTTAGCGTTTTAGATTTATTTATTTATGCATTTAGTTTTTTATTTACCTATTTATAAATTCTGTATGGGTGGGCAATATGACAAAAAATGATCATACTGCAATACACATTGAAGACATTGTCATGATACAGTTGTACTACAATATCTTTTTCAACATTCATTCATTCATTGATCTCCAGTAAGTGCTTTTTCCTGGTCAGGGTCCTGGTGGATCCAGAGGAGCACTGGGCATGAGATGGGAATACACTCTGGATGGGACGCCAGTCCATCATAGGGCATCGAAGATTTAATTAAAAAAACATTTTTTAAGAAGGTAAGGGATGGAAGATTAGACAAGTTGTAGGGAAGTCCCAGTTGCTTGTTTCAGGTTTAGAAGAAGGGGGTCCTCAAGGGTCCTTTTGGATAGCTTCCTAAAAGGGTTCTGCACAGTACTCTTTCTAATAGAGAAGCTGCCAATTGTAGAGTTCTACAAAGAACCTGTAAACCTAGAACATTAAAAGGTTTTTGTTGTTCCTTTGGTGGAACACTTAAGGGTTCTATGTAGAACCCTACAATAGAGTGTTACCCTAATCCCTATAAAGTGTATCATGATATGTTAATATAGTATATAACAGTAACAATATAATATTATCACACCATCTAACTCTGTATCTCAGTTGTTCTTCTGGGGGGAACCCCTTAAATGTTCTATGTCAACGACTACATTTTCCTATTCAAAGGGTTCCAAGTATAACCCCGTTACTGACCTCCAGTTAATCCAAGCAGACTAGATTGGGAAAAAAAAAGGGGGTTCTCAAAGGTTCTTTGGATAGTAACCGTTCCAGCTTTTTGAATGGTTTCTGAGCGAACTCTTTTCTGAAACTTATGCAAGCAAAAACTTCTGTTCTTGTAGGGTTCTAGAGTATAACTTTTAAAGATTTCCCCAATTTAATTTCTGTATGAAGAAATTAACGGGCCGCAGTATTCAGGTGTGATTTTGGCCCGTTCTTCTAAACATATCGTCTTTAAATCTTGTTCAGTTGGACTCGAGTCAGGTGATTGGCTGGGCCGTTCTAACACCTTGCTTTTTTTCTTCTCTGAAACCAGTTAAGAGTTTCCTTTGCTGTATGTTTTGGATCGTTGTCCTGCTGGAAGCTCCACCCACGTCTCATCTTCATCATCCTGGTGGATGCAGCAGATTCTTCTCAAGAATCTCCTGGTAAAGGGCTCCACTCGTCGTTCCTTCAATTATATGAAGTCTGTCAGTACCATGTGATGAAGAACAGCCCCACACCATGATGCTTCACCTCCACACTTCACTGTTGGTGTAGTGTTTTTAGGGTGATGTGCAGTGCCAGTTCTTCTCCAAACATGGTGTGTAGTTAGCCAAAAAGTTAAATTTCGCTCTCGTCTGACCAGACTCCACTCTCCCAGTAGTTCATAGGCTTGCCCAAATGACTTGTGGCAAATTTTAAACGAACTTCGACATGCCTTTTCTTTAGTAATGGAGTCTTGCGTGGTGAGCGTGAGCAGCGGAGTGCATCGCCTATTGTTTTCTATGTGACGATGGCACCTGCTGCCTCCAAGTGTTTCTGGAGCTCTTTCCGAGTGGTCCTTGGCTCTTGGGCTCCTCTTCTGATTATTCTTCTGACTCCCTGGTCAGAAATCTTGCGAGGAGCTCCTGTGCGTGGCCGGTTGATGACAGTGATGTTGCTTCTACTTGTGGATAACGGCCCCAATGGTGCTTACTGAAAGATTCAGAAGTTTTGAAATACGTCTGTATCCGATTCCATCGATATGTTTCACAACAATAAGGTTGTGAAGGTCTTGGGTGAGCGCTTTGCTTTTACCCATCATGAGATGTTTATTGTGTGACACCTTGGTAACGAAAAGCCTTTTTATAGACCATCAATTTACAAACCCATCTGATATTAATTTGCACCTATAGGGGGTATAATTCCTTTCTAACTACTTATGGATTTCAGCTGGTTCCTTGCCTTACCTTGCCTTGGAGAACTCCTTTTTCTTAGCGTGTTCAATACTTTTTTCCTGTGTCATTCCTCTTTATAACGCATAACTTTATTTATGGACTTTAATGTTGTGGATTCTTTATATTTCCAGATTTCTTGAGTTAATACTGATGTCTGGTGAAAATTTCATGTGAATAACCTCATTGGAAATATATTTACTGAAAAAAAAATGTTGATGCATTCAATACTTATTTCCCCCACTGTACATGGCAAAGGACCTATTTATCCAAAGAACCCTTAAGGAACCCTTTGTTCTAAGAGTGTACCGCATGCTAGGATTTTGTAAGTAATAAAACAATGAACTAGGCTAAGGGGGTGTTCTTTTGAGAAGTAATGGTTCTAGTTTTCAGATAGCAAAACCCTGGTGTAGGGTTCTATACAGAACATGTAAGGATTTGAAGACAACTTTTGGCTTCTGGATGGAACTTTTTTCCGAGTGTGGAGTAAAGCATTTGGTTTTGCTTTGAAATTTAAGATCCGTTGATCGAATCTTTGAATCTCGAGTTGAACTCTAGCAGCAGATTCTTTCTGTTCTCATCCACTCATGGCTTGATTTCTCTGTTTGTCTGATTGAGAGAAGGAGAAGAAGGAAAGCTCATGGTAATGTTCTAGTTTTAGCAGACTGTTCCCCATGGTGTTAAACCCCCCCAACCACTACATCATCCTCTAAAACTCATTAAGACCCCATCGGTTCACCGTGTTTGTGCTGAATTCTATTATCTTGGTAGCAGTATGTGTAGTATTTTGCATGGTTCATCATATCAAGCAGACTGTTTCTAGGCTTCTGAACCGGTATGTGGGTTACACATCCTGAGGCAATTGGCATGAAGTGCGTCGGGGGTATCTCGTACTCAGGCTTTTCTCCATAGCAACAGAAATATAAAAGAACAGTTGGCGGTGGTCCATAGCTCCATTGAGAGAAAGAGTAGAATAATGCAGGCATCTGGGCTTGGATGGAGAATTGAAAGATTAGCTAGTGTCCAGCTCAACAGTAGATCCTTGAAGCAAAGCCCTATGTACTCCCGAGGCAGTGCGCTCTGATCCCAGCTCCTTTTAAAATTTGGATATGTGGAGAAAAGATTCATTTTTCAAGGTTGCCAGAGTTACAAAACAGAAATAAAAGAGTGTGCCGATTTCAACTTTAATGATGATCTAGTTAACCACAGGCGCTTTATTCGAATGATCAGAAGTGTCTAATCATCGGCACGGTTTTTGGTGCAGGATTTTTTTGTTGTTGTTGCTGTAGAAACGGAAGCCAATTTCCAGGACAGGAGCTTAATCAGAACCAGTTGTCAGCCTAGATGATCTGGCAGAGCTCGATTGAAAGATTCCAGTTCTTTCGCATGTTCTCCGGATTGACGTACTTGTACAGTAACTGTCCACTTTTGATTATTTGAACCTATGGAAATGGCGAAACGAACACTAAAGTCGTAGTCAAAGTCATTTGTCATATGCACAGTATACCAGAGTCAGTTGTACATTGAAATGCTACATCAAGATCTGTCGATCTTCTTTAAAAAAAAAAACAAAATTAGCATAACCAGTCTCCTAGTTAACTCGCTAACTAAATGCACCATTAAGGTTTTTTCCTTGTTGTAGCTGTTTTAGGTGCATGCGAGGGTAAATCTTGTGGCTCCAGATTACAATGAACCTGCAAAGGCTTCCTTAGAGGGACACACATGTACCAAAGACAACTTTAGGCCCCTACATGTGCAAGAAATACTGCACATCTGTCCAGGAAACTGTTTGGTTTTGTTTTGAAATTCAAGATCTAGTAGTTGATCATAGCTGAGGACAAAAAGATTCCGTAACATGTTAAGGGTACGACGCGCTCTGTTTTTGTTTCGTACAGTGTACGCCAAGCCGAAGACACCACTTTGGAATAAAGGAGGATGATGTGCACTGCTTACATTGATTATTTCTGGACAAGAAATGCCTCGTTAGCTTGCAGGAATTCGATTATATTGTCTTCTATATCTTGTGATGAGGGCTAAGCGGTTTGATTGACGGTTTTCTGCATGAAATTTAGTTTTGCATATATTTTCAAATCTCAAATGGCGTTTAGACCGGATTTACAACATCTTTAATGCATACAGGCATTATAACCTCCTTATGACCCCTCTGAATCGATGTGTATGAGGTTGGAATCTATTTTTATAGTTATTAACTCTCAGCAGTAGCTTTCTGTGATTGTGTATCCGTGTGACTGACACAGCTGTCCTATGGGGCTCAAAGCGGGAGAATGTTTGCACACACACACACACACACACACACACACACATACATGCACACGTTCACATATGCATGCCCATTTGGTGATGTAATAGGACTCTTTTGGTGTACACACGTCAACGTCAGTAAACATCGCTCCTTTATACTGATCCGAGGCCAGTTTGAAGGCATTACTTATGGTTATGATTAGGATCTGGGTGATGACATCAACGGAATGAATATAAATAGGAAACTTTGAGAAGAACCGTCCGTGACAGGAAAGAGAGGGATTCCGAGAACGAGATTAGAGGATATTTGTGAAACGACAATAATCAGAGACAGGTCTTCATAGTGAACATGCAGTGTAGAGACATGCAGTGTGTGCGTGTGTGCAATATCGTCCTATATTAACCACACACGCACACATTTTGTCGAGTGAGGGTCAGCGAAGGTCATGTGACCCGGTGAACAGGCGCATCATATGACCCGAGGCTCAAAACGCCATCGCGCAGCAGACTGGAATGCCAGGCAAGCGATCGATGACCTCAGATATGTTAAGCATAACGACCTCACTCTGTTGCATCATGGAACATCAGTGCAGATACCAAACATTTCTATGGCGACTTTTGAACTCCTAAACGTCCATTCAGCTCTGTCAAAATGTTTGCATGTGGGCACGTCTGATGTGAAAGAGTTCCTGGTTCCTGGTCAGACTCCAGCAGGAGTTGGCTGGTCGATTGGTAAAGGAGGCTAATGTTTGGTCGTAAAGTCTCCAGAGCAAGCCTTTTAAAGTGTAAAGCCTCTGCGCGTGCTATCCGTCATGCCCTCGCAGCCTAATGAGCATCTGATCGTAGCCCTTATACGGATAAAGCCACGCTAATGATTTATAGCTGTTTTTCCGTCGGCCGCGGGAATGCTCTGGCTTCTCCTGACTTCATTCGTATTTCGTTTTCCTCCATGCATCCTTTGTTCATTCCCAGAGAGAGTAATGTCGAGTGCTAATAGGTTAAATAGCAGGATTACTGTTATTGGGTTTTATCGTCGTGGCTGCCGTTGCGATCGATGACGACGGTGATGAGCGTGGCTTATTTTTTTTGTCGTTCACGAGATTACGCGGTCGCGCGCCGGCTCAGCATCCGGCCCGCTTCTATCTTTAACCAGAGCGGCAGGCTAAAGCGATCACGCGTGCGCTTGCCGATTCGCGCTCGGACAGGATCGGATGTCAGATAGTATTCCAGCTTTAAGAGGTTCTGCTGTGTCGTTAAGTAAAGGTGACCCGTTCAGATTCGTCCGACTGCGTTGTTTTAAATGGGGTCCGGTGCTTCAGTACCGGCCTGTTGGTCGAGACGTCCGTGGAAGATCGTGGTACGCTGTCAAAAGAAATCACGACGTTTATAACAGACGTAAAAAAAAAAAAAAGAACACGCTAAATGACAATCATTTATGATGATACTGTAAACACAACTCATTCTAGAGTCCAATCTCACGGTTTTAGATTAGATTTAATGATATTTTACGTGATATGTCTGTCAGTGTTTTGCCAGCTAGGAACATACAGATATTTCTGGTACTATATTGTTATCTTAGTATAGATTCATGTGTGTGTGTGTGTGTGTGTGTGTGTGTGTGTGTGTGTGTGTTTGCATTTCACTGCCGTTTATTGCAGCTATGTTTAGAGAAGTAGTCAAATGCTTTTTATTCGTTTTCTGCGTTATAGCACGGTGCTGTCGAGTTCTCGAATCTGATTGGTCATTATTTCTCTACAGAGAAAGTTCTCTCAGAGTAGTTACGTGTTAGTAGTTAAGTCACGTGATGAATATTAATGCTCTCTTTTGAATACGGAGTTGTACATAGGATGCTCTAAATAATCTAAGATTAATAATAAATAGAATTAAAAAAAAAACTTGTTTAACAAATAAAATGTATAACTTTTGATGTGGTGATGTTTTTTTTTTTTTTTTTTTGTTAGGAGACATTTATTTAACGTTGACGGAAGGCGTCGCGGATGTCAGCGCTTTCTAACGGTCGTGTTAGACAGAAGTTTCCCAGCACTGGAAAGTCTTCAGGAGAGAAGACTGATGCGTGATGCTTTCTGGTTTCTTGGTAACATGACAAACTGCATTGTTTTGAAAAGATATGGGAGGAGCGAGAGATTGAGATTGAGATTGAGAGAGATGATGTTGCTGTATTTCTGCTCCGTCAGGCCGAATTACCTGCTGACTAACTCTGCGTCGGATTATTTTACCACTGTCCCTCACAGTATTTACTCGCTTAGTGCGTGCATCTACTGTACTTGCCAAATTGTGAACCGATTGTTTCGCAGGAATCTCTCAGTAGCTCGATCAGTAAGACTCGTATAACTTTTTCGCAGGAGTACGAAAATAAAACCAATGAGAAAACGTGTGAGCCTCGGATATAAACCAGTTTTGTCCTTTACATACACCACAATATCATAAAACATTTAGTGACATTTTATCACTGTGACTTCCAATCCATCCATCCATCCTTCCATCCTTCCATCCATCCTTCCATCTATCCGTCCGTACATCCTTCCATCCGTCCGTACATCCTTCCATCCGTCCGTCCATCCTTCCATCCATCCTTCCATGCATCCATCCATCCTTCCATCCATCCATCCATCCATCTATCTGTCCTTCCATCCGTCCGTCCATCCGTCCTATCCGTCCATCCATCCATCCGTCCATCCATCCATCCTTCCATCCATCCGTCCGTCTATCCTTCCATCCGTCCGTCCATCCTTCCATCCATCCTTCCATCCTTCCACCCATCCATCCACCCATCCATCCATCCATCCATCCTTCCATCTATCTGTCCTTCCATCCGTCCGTCCATCCATCCTTCCACCCATCCTTCCACCCATCCATCCATCCATCCATCCTTCCATCTATCTGTCCTTCCATCCGTCCGTCCATCCATCCTTCCATCCATCCGTCCGTCTATCCTTCCATCCGTCCGTCCATCCTTCCATCCATCCTTCCATCCTTCCACCCATCCATCCACCCATCCATCCATCCATCCATCCTTCCATCTATCTGTCCTTCCATCCGTCCGTCCATCCATCCTTCCACCCATCCTTCCACCCATCCATCCATCCATCCATCCTTCCATCTATCTGTCCTTCCATCCGTCCGTCCATCCATCCTTCCATCCATCCGTCCGTCTATCCTTCCATCCGTCCGTCCATCCTTCCGTCCATCCGTCCGTCCATCCGTCCGTCCATCCATCCTTCCATCTATCCGTCCATCCGTCCTTCCATCCGTCCTTCCATCCGTCCGTCCATCCTTCCATCTATCTGTCCATCCATCCTTCCATCCATCCGTCCATCCTTCCATCCATCCGTCCTTCCATCCGTCCATCCATCCTTCCATCTATCCGTCCATCCGTCCGTCCATCCTTCCATCTATCCGTCCATCCGTCCTTCCATCCTTCCATTCATCCATCCATCCATCCTTCCATCCTTCCGTTCATCCGTCCTTCCATCTGTCCGTCAATCCTTCCATCCGTCCATCCATCTATCTGTCCTTCCATCCATCCGTCCATCCATCCATCCATCCTTCCATCATCCATTCATCCTTCCATCCATCCATCCATCCATTCATCCATCCATCTATCCATCCTTCCATTTATCCATCCTTCCATCTATCCGTCTGTCCATCCTTCCATCCGTTCGTCCATCCGTCCTTCCATCCATCCATCCGTCCATCCATCCATCCATCCATCCTTCCCATTCATCCATCCTTCCATCTATATGTCCATCCTTCCATCTATCCTTCCATCCATCCTTCCGTTCATCTGACCTTCCATCTGTCCGTCAATCCTTCCATCCGTCCACCCATCTATCCATCCTTCCATCATCCATCCATCCATCCTTCCATCCATCCATCCATCCATTCATTCATCTGTCCATCCGTCCTTCCATCCATCTATTCATCCTTCCTTCCATTCATCCTTCCATCCATCCCTCCATTCTCTATACCGCTTATCCTACAGTGTTGCGGGGAACCTGGAGCCCATCCATTAGATGATGCTAGATAAATAAACAGGATCACATGACTACTCGTGACGCAATCGTCTGGGTTCGTTGACAAAGCAACCTGTAGAACCTCGCTCCTCCTGTGTTGATTCATTTTCCGGTTAGATGCAAGAGTTCAACAAGTAGAAAAGTTTTTACAGATGTCAGTAAGAGAAACGAATGTCGTCCAAATAGAGCTTAAGATCTGTTTTTGTTGTTGTTGTTGTTGGTGTTGTTGTTGTTTTACAGTAGTTCCTGTGTTTTCACATAAAACTAGGCTACACACGCCAGAGTATACACCATGTGTTGCTTGTAAATACAATTCTAGTGACTTACAATGTATTTCTGAAATCCAATATACAAAATATGTACCGTAAATTATTTGTAATCATGTACTTTATGCTTATTAAACACTAACTACACCTAACTATTACGTGCATCTCAGATCGAATGTTTCTTTAAAACGTCGCCTTAAAGTGTGCATTTAGACGTCGTGGACGCACGGTAACGTTCGTAAATCCGCCTCTGATCTGTTATCCATTGCCTCAGCGCCGAAACATAACACACTGCGTGATACTTTATTTATTTATTTATTTATTTATTTTTTGGGGGGGCAAATCGCTCATTCGGATCATTTATTCATCTTGGAAAGCTGCTGAATGTTTAATGAGAGATCTCCAGGTGTCTCCTGTGAATAGTTAATCAGATGTGAAATCAGAGAAGAGGACCGAGCCGAGGTTCCTCAGGACTGGCAGTCTGACACAAAAGTTTTTTTTTTTTTTTTTTTTTTTGGGGGGGGGGGGGGGGGGGGGGGGGGGGGGGCATGTTTGGTTCTGTAATGTTGACTCAATCTTTTACATTTCCCGATAGGTTCATCTTAGAAATAAAGCAAATAAAGCTGATGAAGCAAAGCACCTGGTACAGGCTGGGAATAATGAGCTCAATCAGTGGGGAAAAAGCTGAGGTCAGGTCAATGAGGGCAGATTAAAAATAACACTGGGACAATTGATTTCACAAAATGAGCTCAGTTCCTTTATAAAGAACCAACCCTAATTAGTCTAATGGAGTGGTTTTGAAAAGAAAAGAAAAAAAAAAAACTTTACACACTGTTCCCTATCCTAGGCAAACTTTACTGTGTTCAAAAAAATGTGCTTTAGAGAAAACAGCAGTTACGAAGTTCCAGCAGCTATAAACGCTCTTTTCTTCACCAGCCTCTTAATTCTCTATTGAAGTTAATAGTTTAAAAGAATTCAACACCTGTACAGTTGTGTGTGTGTGTGTGTGTGTGTGTGTGTAAGAGAGAAAGAGAGAGGAAGTGAAATTCATTGACGTGTCTAATTGAGCCGAAGCCTCAGTGAATTCCCATCTGCCACTCACTGAAGATGTTATCTGTTATGTGTGTGTGTGTGTGTGTGTGTGTGTGTGTGTGAGAGAGAGAGAGAGAGAGAGAGAGGGAGAAAGAGATATGACTGTGGCATTGAGTTTTAAACACAATGAATTATTCAGTCACGGACCGGTTTGACATTACCATTAAAACCAGCAGCATCTCTGTAACCGTTAGCAACCAGGGACCAGGAAGTCGTCTCTCTCAAATCTCAGTTCGGTCATTATTGATATTTATGGACTTTTAAGGACTTTTATTGTCCCTTAAAACTCGGCTTCATTGTGTTTTGTACTTTGTGTGTATACTTTAGAAAGAAAGAAAGAATCCAGATTATGTTTTTACACCAGTGCCTGGGTTCCATATTTCATAAGTGAAAAGGACAGTAAAGAGAGAGAGCGATAGAAAGAGAGAGAGAGAGAGAGAGAGAGAGAGAGAGAGAGAGAGAGAGAGAGAGAAAGAAATCTGCTATCTATAGCATGCCCTATTGTGTGTGTGTGTGTGTGTGTGTGTGTGTGCGCGCGTCTGTGTGTTGACCAGCAGGCGGCGCTGTAGAGTCAATTACAGGTTAATAAGTGTGTTCCAGATGGTTAGTTGAGTGAGTGTCAGGGTGATGTGATTTCCTCAGCCACTTCTGTCCTTCAGTCGGATCTCTGCAGCGTGAGGACCCGAGAGGGTGAAGGATGAAGTTTCAAGCCTCTCGTCATGATTTGAAGGTGATGACGGAGGTCCTCTGTCTCTACCTGCAGCGGCTGTGGGAATCGCACAGACTTTCACTATCGACTAATTAAAAATCAGTTAAAGCACACAATGACATCCTGCAGGATGGGGTGAAGCAGAGCACAGGTGTTCTTCATTACATCCAATTACAATAATTACACTAATGTACTTCAGTCACAGAGCCACGAGCCACGAGCAACACCACAGCATCCGGGGTTAAAGTGCAGATAGCATCGAGACTATTGTACTCACATGTTATTATTATTATTATTATTATTATTATTATTATTATTATTATTATTATTATTATTATTATTATTTTTATTATCATTAGCAACAACAACAATCATGATAATAATAATAATAATAATAATAATAATAATAATAATAATAATATCAGCTAGTAATCTTGTACCAGGTAGGTGGTAGCGTTGTCATGGTTACAGTTTTTCATACACTCAAAAAAGGTGTGTAAGCAAGCTTTATGTGTTAGGTTTCGCAGATGTTCCGTCATTTTCAGAAGTATACTAGGTGTGTGTGTGTGTGTGTGTGTGTGTGTGTGTGTGTGTGTGTGTGTGTGAGAAAACGGCACTAATTGAAAGGAAAAATAAAACTGCACAGATGAAATGAGCAAGCTGGAGATGTAATCTGTATAATAAAAAAATCTTTCAGTTCATTTGAAACAATAAACTCCATTGAACGCTCCTCTACTGAGATTATTGCTCCGCTGTGGTGATTTTATTATAGTGTGTGTGTGTGTGTGTGTGTGTAGGAGGTGAAACCAGAGCTCATGAGTTTTAGAGTATATGTAATATATAGATATGTAAGGACGTGACGGGATGGTGTGATGAAGCGGAGTTATTGTTACTATCTCGAAGATAATTTAGCGGTTAAGGCTCTGGGTTATTAATCAGAAGGTCGGGGGTTCGAGCCCCAGCGCCGCCAAGCTGCCGCCGTTTGGCCCTTGAGCAAAGCCCTTAACCCTCTCTGCTCCAGGGGGCGCTGTATCACGTCTGACCCCGACTCCCTAACATGCTGGGGAATGCGTAGAAAAGAGTTTCGCTCTGCTGTACTGTATACGTGATCAATAAAGACTCGTTATCATCAACATTATAATTATACCACAGCAACTTGCCAATAATTACAGCTTTTCATTTTCAAAGAACGACACGTCATAGAGAACGAATAAACACCTTCAGAACCGATCAGAATCCAGAACAGCGCTGTAAACATTACACTGAATATTTCACGGCATACCAGGGTTCTTGCTGTGGCGACAAGGTGTCTACAGGAGCTCTGGAATGGATTGGGATTTAAACAGGACGGTCGTGTTGTATTCCTGAGGAGAGGTCGTTTCTAGGGAGCAGCTGATCATCGGGATAAATAAGTTTGCCGCTTTCGGCGATCAATACGTCGGCGTGGAGCTGTAACGGAGCGAGTGTGCGAGTGTGTTTAACAGTGTCAGTGATCAGATATTGATGTGTGGCTCGGTGAGGGAACAGAAGACGCTCGAGGGCCTGCAGTGTTTCGATCGGGTTAAACCTACACTGGCGTTATATATATACCCTTTCATTTCTGTCTGTTTCTCTATCAGTCATCTGCCATGTCTTTTAATCTACACACACACACTGGAGAATTTGGAACTCATCAAATTAAGAGCGTGAGTGATGGGTTGGTTAGAGAGGACGGAGTTAGTCAGTGTGTGTGTGTGTGTAAGGGGATTAATGGGCGTCACTGGAACACTGACTGTTTAACCTGCAGCATTTCTACATGCACGTTTGCCTCACACTTCCAGGGGTTGGGGGTTCGAATCCCGCCTCCGTCCTGTGTGTCCAAGGAGTTTGCATGTTCACGTGCTTCGGGGGTTTCCTCCACATACTCCGGTTTCCTCCCCCAGTCCAAAGACACGCGCAGTAACCTGATCGCCATTTCCAAATTGTCCGTAGTGTGTGATTGTGCCCTGTAATGGGTTGGCACCCCGTCCAGGGTGTCCCCCGAGTCCCCTGGGATAGGCTCCAGGCTCCCATGCGAGCCTGTGTAGGTAAAGCGGTACGGAAAATGGATGGATAGATGGATGGATAAAAAAAAAAAAAAGAAGTAAGGATCGTATCAACGATTACGCGCCTTTCTAATGCGTTTATTTGGAGCCGTACGAGTCCCCGTGAATGATCTGTTACTACAGAAACGATAAAGTATTCGAACAAGCGCATTAATAATAATAATAAACCTGCACTACTGTCACAGCGGCTGTTCCAGAGAACACATCGGCACCTCCGCCGTGGTGTAAGCGCTTAACGCTTGATTCGCCGTGCTAATTTCACTCACTCTTTATTGGGTTCTTGTGTCGTGCCACCTTTAAACTCTGGTTTCTGCGAGCGATATGAGGCAGAGCGAGGTGAATTTACACTCAGACTTTTATTTAGCCTTAAGAAAGGTAAAAACACACAGATTTGAGCAAAAGAGAAAAAGAGAAAAAATGACAAAAAGGAGTGAAAAGGTCGCTGAAGCTTTATTAGCTTTATTTGTGTATAGGAAAGGGGGGAGGAAGTGAAGGAAGCTGGGAGAATTATTTGGCTTTGTTATGAGGTGGTGTGTGTGTGTGTGTGTGTGTGTACACTATGCATTGTGTTATCATGCTGTTCAGAAAGCAAAGGTCAGGGCTGTAACCGTGGTTATAAGAAGAACAACGCACACAAAGCGCAGTGACTTTTCAGAAACAGCGTTTTCTCATATACAGCAGATTAAGATATTATGACTTTCATATTGTGCCACACACACACACACACACACACACACAGAAAGATCCACACAAACCAGGACATTTTTATTCTTCTCCAGAAATTCTGTGAATATAAAAATCAGAAATTCGGTCTTTCCTGGCCTGCATGTCCGTACTGGAACACGATTGGCTGTTCTAGTTTATGATGCAATAAAACTTCATATATGATTTTCTACTCAATCTTTTAAATGTGGCTCATTTGAGCATGTAAACAAAATAATAAAAACATATCAAAAAGCAGCATTTAGAATGACTATAAGACATTATAGTATCTCACAAAAGTGAGTACACCCCTCACGTTTGTGTAAATATTTGATGATATCTGTTCATGTGACAGCACTGAAGAAATGACACGTTGCTACAATGTAAAGTAGTGAGTGTACAGCTTGTGTAACAGTGTAAATTTGCCGTCCCCTCAAAATAACTCGACACACAGTCGTTAATGTCTAAACCGCTGCCAACAAAAGAGAGCACACCCCTGAGTGAAAATGTCCAAATTGGGCCC
>NC_071284.1:32948546-32996046 GCF_001660625.3 Ictalurus punctatus
GAGGGTTTAGTGTTGGAGTAGACGGCTCAGCTTTGGCCAGAGTTTCGTCTCTGACCTTTCCACAGCTCCGGATTTGAGCCGAGCGTCCGCTTGCTCCTTCCAGATCCGCCGAAAGGTCAGCCATGACAAACACAGCCATGAGATGTGTTGGACCGTTTCCTATTTCAAAAACTCGAGGTGTTAGGACAACGGAAACCATCGCTCCGCTACGATTGTTTCTTTAGAGGCAATTTCGATAGGCCTACGAGTCACAGTTAAAGAATTATTTGCAACTTTAATGAAAATGCGCGAAACACAAATGTATCCAATAAAAAATGACATATGGTGATTGATCAAAAAATGTAAGAGTGGAACCATATGGAGAAACAATAGCATGTTCATTTAAGGCTCAGTAATAAACCAATAATAAACAAGTAATAAGTAGCTCACTAATTAAAGCTTAAAGATGTCTAATTGATCATTCTGATGACTATCATGGATGAGGAAGGTAAAGTAAGACAGGAGAATAATCACAAATAGCATCTTCATGCTTTATTTCGTTTACTTACATGTCTGCAAAGTCCTGGGTTTATGGTGCAGCACGTCCTTCGAATCAAATCAGTCCAATTTCAAATTGTTCCCGAAGATGAAAAAGGATCCGGTGTGTCCCTCGGCTACGGCTAACATCGAAGGAATATAACTTTTGATGGAAAATTAGATCAGTGATGAATTTCCAGGTTTCCTGTGTCACCACAAACACCACATACTGCTAACATGGGTTTCAGGTGTTTCTGTTACCTTAAATTCTGGATTCCGATTGGTCCGAAGGTGTTGACTGATTACTTTTCTATAACGGCAGCTGCCAATCACAGCTCGTTCTTATATGTTATCGTTTCTATGGCGACAAGCCTCGTACGGCAGATGCTCCACATCATCTAAGTCTAAAAATACACGGGGAAATGTTTCATCACTTCTGTAACGAGATGAGATTGAACGTTTATGGAAGGAGTCTCCAGTGTCAGGGACTCAGTAGCAGTCAGAGGTGAAGCTGTGACTTCGGTTTCCGCATCGTTTTCCGATATTTGGCGGTTTCTCTTTAACATGACAAGCTCACTGTCATTGTTAACTTCAAGAGGGGAAAAAAAAGAGAGGCTGCTGATGTTAAACGTAACTAAAAACGGATAAAAAGTACGATGTGGCGTTTTTTAAGTAAATGCAAAAACGTAATCACTGGCAACGTGCGGTTGTATACCGGGATTAGAACACTTCAGGACACGCTGTTATAGGAAAATAATCGACTTCAGGGTGTTCACAGTAACGTGCAGGCAGACTGCTTTTATTATACGCCGTTTGAATTGAGGTTTTATGAGGCAGCGGGATATTAAAAGCAAATCAGCCTGAAAATAAAATAAAAGGAAGGAAAGGAAAGAAACCCCACATAGTTTGTGTCGTCTGGCTTTGAAACGCATCAGGGTGACTGAATGTTATCGTTAAACCTCTTTTTCCCCTCTTAGCAAATTCGGCAGTGTTACATTAGATTCACCTCACAGTCACCTCTCTGTCCTGAGGCCTGATGCTCTTCATAAAGACAGGAGAGAGATGATGAAGAGCGGGTTTAAAACATTCGGAAACCACCTGAGCCTCGCAACTGGACCACTTTATTACAACACACACTCGAATACTTCATCACTTTACCACTTTACCCTAACACACACCAGATCACTGCAAATCTTTACACAAATACACACCAGATCACTCTAACTCATTACACAAACACACACTAGATCACTCCACCTCTTTACACAAACACACACTAGATCACTCCACCTCTTTACACAAACACACACTAGATCACTCCACCTCTTTACACAAACACACACTAGATCACTCCACCTCTTTACATAAATATACACTAGATCACTCCACCTCTTTACACAAACACACACTAGATCACTCCACCTCTTTACATAAATATACACTAGATCACTCCACCTCTTTACATAAATACACACTAGATCACTCCACCTCTTTACACAAACACACACTAGATCACTCCACCTCTTTACACAAACACACACTAGATCACTCCACCTCTTTACATAAATATACACTAGATCACTCCACCTCTTTACACAAACACACACTAGATCACTCCACCTCTTTACACAAACACACACTAGATCACTCCACCTCTTTACATAAATATACACTAGATCACTCCACCTCTTTACACAAACACACACTAGATCACTCCACCTCTTTACATAAATATACACTAGATCACTCCACCTCTTTACATAAATACACACTAGATCACTCCACCTCTTTACACAAATATACACTAGATCACTCCACCTCTTTACATAAATACACACTAGATCACTCCACCTCTTTACACAAACACACACCAGATCACTCCACCTCTTTACACAAACACACACTAGATCACTCCACCTCTTTACACAAACACACACCAGATCACTCCACCTCTTTACATAAATACACACCAGATCACTCCACCTCTTTACATAAATACACACTAGATCACTCCACCTCTTTACACAAACACACACCAGATCACTCCACCTCTTTACACAAACACACACTAGATCACTCCACCTCTTTACACAAACACACACCAGATCACTCCACCTCTTTACACAAACACACACTAGATCACTCCACCTCTTTACATAAATACACACTAGATCACTCCACCTCTTTACACAAATACACACTAGATCACTCCACCTCTTTACACAAACACACACTAGATCACTCCACCTCTTTACACAAACACACACTAGATCACTCCACCTCTTTACACAAACACACACTAGATCACTCCACCTCTTTACACAAACACACACTAGATCACTCCACCTCTTTACACAAATACACACTAGATCACTCCACCTCTTTACACAAACACACACTAGATCACTCCACCTCTTTACCTAATTATACACTAGATCACTCCACCTCTTACATAAATATACACTAGATCACTCCACCTCTTTACACAAACACACACTAGATCACTCCACCTCTTTACACAAACACACACTAGATCACTCCACCTCTTTACACAAACACACACTAGATCACTCCACCTCTTTACACAAACACACACTAGATCACTCCACCTCTTTACACAAACACACACTAGATCACTCCACCTCTTTACATAAATACACACTAGATCACTCCACCTCTTTACATAAATATACACTAGATCACTCCACCTCTTTACCTAATTATACTCTAGATCACTCCAACTCTTTACACAAACACACACTAGATCACTCCACCTCTTTACACAAACACACACTAGATCACTCCACCTCTTTACACAAACACACACTAGATCACTCCACCTCTTTACACAAACACACACTAGATCACTCCACCTCTTTACATAAATACACACTAGATCACTCCACCTCTTTACACAAATACACACTAGATCACTCCACCTCTTTACATAAATATACTCTAGATCACTCCACCTCTTTACCTAATTATACTCTAGATCACTCCAACTCTTTACACAAATATACACTAGATCACTTCTGCTCTTTATGAAAATACACAACTGATTAAAATCTGCATTACAAAATGTGTCTAAACCTGTAAATACCCAGATATCAAGAACATCCACTGACAGTGATCTAAAACAAATTTGTGTCGATATTTTCACATTTAGCAAACGAGCTGCTTGATGTTGAGGCATAATTTGTGCAGTTGTGCCTATGTTGAGTCGAAGTGCACGTGTGCTACCTGGATTCATTTCTGAAACGCTCCAGTTCATTACCCCTGTTCATCTTTGCGTTTCCTTCAGTTTCGTCTTCGGACTCGCAGGCTTCCCCCGAAGCTCTGCAAGACCAGATGAGACCTTGTTGTTTTTCTCACTTCATCAGATTTTGACATACGAGCATGAAAAAAAAAAACCCTTGTAAACCATGGAGGACAAATTGACGTTTTGTTAGTGATCAGATTTGAAACAGCCGTGTTAAATGATAAATATTTCCATTGCCAATATTCCAATGCTGGATTGTAACAAAAAAAATTACAATGTGTGTGCATCTAGAGAGCAACCGAGGCTAGTTAGTTTCATGCTAGCTAGGACTGGTAAGAGCAATGTTGTGGTGTGTGCAGTGTGTCCGCTTTTCTTTCCCAGTAATGTATCAGCTTCTGTTCACACATAATAGTAACCCTGATACTGTACTAGTTAGATAGCTGCGAATGTTTTCCTTAGATTAACCGTACCTTAGAGGGGATTAACGGAAATGTAAGACCAGGTGACAGCCGGCTGTGTTGTTGCAGATGTCTGGGTGAGATTTCGGCGTTGGTGTTGAACAGGAGTGTTTTGAAAGTGTAATGATGAATAGACCGCGCTCCAGAGTAATGCAAATCAAAGCGTGGGTCTGAGACTTTACAGCAAAAGGACGCGCTTTGATTTTTCATAAGCGGCGCCAGGTGCCGCAGCTGCTGGTAAACTTATAGTGCCTTGCATAAGTATTCACCCCCCCTTCAACCTTTCCATATTTTTGCAGTGGAACTGAAATGGACTTAATTGGGGTCATGAATCCATACAAAAAAACGCCCATAATATTGAAACGGATGGAAAAATCGATATAGTTTGCAAAATGATTTACTAACGATTGCTAATTGTAACGAATTGAAACGGTAGTAGTTCTCTTATGTATAAGTATTCACCCCCATTGCTTTTTTAAACGACTAAATTAGTTGTCATCAGTAGTCACATAATTACACCTGCTCCTGGGAGAACCCGGAGTTTGTTATAGAACTGAAACGAACAGCATCGTAAGGATCTTTCATAACTAGTCCATGACAACATTCTGGAAAAACTACCAATCAGGGTTTGGTTATTAAAAAAAAACAACAAAAAAAACATAATACAACAACAACAAACTGTTAACGTTTAAATACATTGTTAAAAATGGGAAGAGTGTGACGCTAGTGCAATTTTTCAGTTTGGGTGGGGAGGGGGGGGTGAATACTTATGAAAGACACTATAAAACTCAAACTAGCGCTGGACAATATGAGGAAATAACATCAGGCGTGCGATAAACGATGTCACAATACACATTTGTGGACATTGCGATGTGTTTTCACTTTAAAATATATATATATTTTAAAAGATTACACACTGACTGGAAGCAGCTGATTTGATGTTAAATCTTTAAAATTGTAGAAAATAAATTGAATTTTTGTTTACAGATCAGTTTAACAAATCGCAGTGTTTTTTTTTTTTTATAAAAAAAAATGTAATAGAAAAACAAATGTATTTTTGTAGACTTTAATTCTCGTACCTACCGGGTGTTTTTTATTTTTATTTTGATATATAGCAACACTACTGGATTGCTGAGAAATTCGCAACAAACAATGTGTCTTTGAGAACCGTGATATGATATGATATGATATATTTTTGTTCAAATCGTCCACCCCTACCTCAAACAGCGTTCGGATCATTTCACACTGGAATATGCGATGGACTGTGCACAATGACACACATTACGAATGCAGTAAATATCTCATTTCTATTCTTCAAAGGTATCCGAGCCTCTGCTGTGGTGCGTTTGAGCGGCAAACAAACACGTTCTCTAGGCCTCTTTTGGGAACAGAGAGGAGTAGTGAGGTATTTCAAGGTGTTGGCGTAATGAGAGACGGTAACTATGAGCTGGTGGTTAAAAACTGAAGCAGAGCAGGTGAGGCTTTTCACGCCGACGTCACTGCGGCGCTTCGCACTCAGATCGCACACAGATCGAGTCGAATATACAGTAGTCTCTCTACTAGCGCTGTAGCGTATGGACAAAAGTAACATATTGCAACTACAGACACGTGACTTTAAATGAAAGGTTATAGGGTGTTCAAGTCACGTCGGAAAGATCGTACTTGGGCTACAAGTCGAACGCCACCACAAAGTCGTATTTACGAGTGGGATTTTCTTTGCGCTCAGAGTTTCCGAGTCGGGGGGGGCGTGTCTGTAAGAAAACATGGCAGAATCGATGGCTGCAACGTGCGTAGTTGAGGGTAAATTTGTTGAAGTTGAACGTTTACTCGTCTCAGAAGCTGACCTCAGTTATTATCATGCGTTTGGTTTATGCAGCGAGTTATCCAAACACAGAGCAAATTGATTTTATTCACCTGAAGTGCGTTCTTTGTTCTTCGTTTTCTACAAGTAGAGTTTCAAAACTTCCCGACTCGTAAACGCGAACTTCTCAGGAGGACTTGAACGTACCATTTTATTCTTTATCAGCCATTGCGTAGGAGTGGTCCAGTACTGCGGGTGGCGCTATTCAAAATTTCATGACAATTTCCACGACTGCACAAGGAAGATTGCTTGCAAAGTTCCGATAGTGTAATATAAACTATGGCAACACAGGAGTTGGAAGTATGTAAACGAATCAGAACTTGGGCACGCCTCATTTGTAGCGACCAATCACAGTTGCCTAGCATGCTCGCCCAGTTTCCATATACACACCATGGCAAGCGAAGTCTCTGCATGACGTCCATTTGCTTAGCAATTAATGACCCCATATTGTTCATGGAGCGTCATCTCCATATGAAGTACGCTGTGGTCTTTAGAGAGAAACGTCCCTGCAAATCAACACCAAGTTCTGGGGTGATGGGTGTGGTCTATTCCGGCATGACTCCGCCCCACCCACAAGCCACAATGGCTCACTGAATGAGATTGAAAATGATTGAAGTGATGTGTTAGACAGCGCTCTCCACTACCATAATGACAACACCAACTAAGAGCAATGATCATCGCGTCAATACAGACCCACGGACTGTCCGATCGAAAGCCGCGGTTCACTGACGCACTTCTGGTGGTCCAGCGTCTCACCAAAACACTTTACACTCGCTTTTAACTTTAATTCGTTTCATTCCCGAACCTCTGAAGCGTCATAGGTAAAGGATAGCGTCCATAATTTGACCTGAATTACATGAACCAAAGTGAAGTTATTTAAAACACCCACAGGAAGCTAATCTGGAAAGTCTGTGAAGCTGAGAGGAACACAATCTCAGATAATCTCTCATTTGCATTGTACAGGCGTCTGTGATATCATTACTGCAAAGAACAATATTGCGATACCACGTTACAAGCGCTATCACTTACACTCTAATTCAAATCGTGCAGTGAAAAGCATTCTAATTAAACCTCCGAGCTGACACCAGGAACGATGTCTGTGGTGTAGTTTCTAATTACTTCTAAAGACAACCTGTATTCAGAACTGACCTTTTTCTTTTTTTCTTTTTTTTTTTTCTTCTTCTATCCTGTGGGTTCATGACCCTGGCCATATTGTGTTCCTGTATTTATGAGACCTTTCTTTAGAACACACTGACTTTTGCTCATCTCTAAAGGTCATATTTGACTATGTCACCATGACTACAACAGAGAGGGAGGAAAAAATGTAAAGCCAGGAAAAAAAACTGAGCCATAAAACAAAGAAAAAAAATGTCCCATGATTCTGTTGTATCATTGTTTATTGTTTATATTTAGTCTTTTTATTATTATTATTATTATTATTATGCTACAATAACAGCTTCCAAACACCAATTTGTTACAATTTAAAGGTTTACATTTCAACTAATCCGAATATAGAACACTAACCCTATCTTTCTTCCATTTTCTAGTCTGTTATACACTATATGTCTAAAAGTATGTGCACCCCCGACCATCACACCCATATGTGCTTCTTCCCCGAACTGTTCCCACAAAGTAAGACGTACACGATTGTATAGAATGTCTCTGTGTGCTGTAGGATTACAATTTCCTGTCACTGGAACTGAGAGACCCAAACACTGTTCCAGCACAAAGCGAGCTCCATGAAGACATGGTGTGTGAAGGTTGGAAGAAGGTAGAAGAGCTCGACAGATCCCTGACCTCAACCCTACTGAGTACCTTTAGGATGAACCGGAGCCTCCTCGACATCCCGACTTCAGCGCCTGACCTCAACCTCACTAACGCTCTTGTAGCCGAATGATCACAAATTCCCACAGCCACGCCCCAAAATCTAGTCTAAAGTCTTCCCAGAAGACTGGAAGGGGAATACATCTGGAATAGGATGTTCAACAAGCACATATAGCTGTGATGGTCAGGTGTCCACATACTTTTGGCTATATAGTGTATGTATATACGTACATTATAATCAAACCTTATTCCTCTCAAAACAATCGTACATCCAAACTCCTCCCCTCATGTGCAGAAATGCTACAATCTGATTGGTTGGAAAAGTTCGACGTGTTAAGGATACACTCTGGTTGGTCAAAAGACCGATCTTTTCTCTGGAAATGTGGACAGTGGATATTTTATACCCTTATGGTCAAGTTTTAACAGTACACTCTGTGCACTTTTCTACATAAAGGATACAGACTACAGGTAGAAAATGTGTACTTTAGTTTAGTCCTCCTTTTTATTCAGAGAGTAAGTTAGAAAAAAACACTGCATGTTGGTTTTAAACCAATTGCTAATGTTAGTAATAATGAATGGCATCTGGCAACCCGTTTTCTGTCTACGATTTAACACCTCCGCTTTCTCTTCTTCTTCATAGTCAATTTTTATCGCTTATCATTTTTTAATTTCATCCGAGAATTCACTTTTTTATCACATCCATTTTTAAACGCATTACGGTCCTCCATACGCCTGGTCCAGGTACCGAGCCTGTTAGCGATCAAAGGCCCAATTCAGTTCGGATTTTTCCTCGTTTACTCTGTGATGTGTGTGAGAAGAAAGAGGGAGTTGGCGATGCGCACTGTAAAGTCTTTTTCCCGTACCGTAGAAGTGTGTGTTCGGTCTTATTTCCAAACAGAAGATTTGCCTGCACGTTCTGCTCGCTGGAGCTTCACAAGACGGAGTTAAACGCATGAAGTCGCTCGTCCTCGTGTGCTTCCTGTCAGTGGAGAACGAGAGTGACTTCTCTAAAGTATTTTCGCAGCAGCTGTCATCCGTGTCATCCGTGAAAAAGCAGGAAAAAAAAGCACATTCTCCCAATCAGACGCTCCTCGTGAGTGTGGGTAAAAGTCGAGTCTCATCACCTGGAGACAGTAGATGAGTCAATCTAAGAAAGACAGAGGAACTTGAGTTCCATATAATAAAGTGATGAAAGCTCAGATCTTGACCCCATCCAAATAAATAGTCGACACTCTAACGTCTTTCTCTGTTATACGTATTTTTCCTTTTCTTTTTCCTTTTTTTTTTTTTTTTTAAGAACGAGCTACACATTAGAAAGCTAATCTGCACTATAGTATTAATACGGATATTAACCGAGAATGATACGAAATCTTTTATATAAGCTCTTGAAGTTTCATTTCTGCCGTCTGCGTCAGAATATTTGCTGTCTCAGTGCTTTAAAGTGGACTTTTTTGGATTTTTGTCGAATCCCGTGCAACAGCACCACCAACGTTTGTTAAAAAAAAAAAAAAAAAAAAAAAGGAAAAAAAAAAGAGAGAGAAGTGAGTTTGGGGCTGATTTCTTTCTATCCCAGACTGTAGATTCATGATAGCATGCTCTAATAAACGCTATTCGTTTGATCGATTTCCGATTTTAGCCCTCACGTCTAATAGCCGCTGTTCATGGACATGATGTGCTAATATTACACTCGAACACAGTAGAACAGAACGAGCCAGACGTGAGGATAAGACTCCCCTGAGACGACACGAGGAAGAAACCTCGAGACTCGAAATGGATCCTCTTCTGGGTGACACCGGATAGTGGGGTTAGAAATCGTCCCGGTTGGAGTTACAGACACTTCCCACTTAAATTTTTGTGCCTGTTCTTGGGTTTTATAATATTTATATAACCAGCGACAGTTATTGAGTAGCCATGATGAGCCGATTTATTGTTTTTTTTTTCTTCTTCTTCTCAATGAGATATTTGGGAAGGGGAAGGGAGGAGAGAAGAGGAAAGGTAAATGAATCACATGAAAATGAATCACATGAATATGAATCACATGAAAATGAATCATGTAAAGGAATCATACGTGAGTGAATCACATGAAAATGGATCACTTGAATATGAATCACATGAAAATGAATCTCATGAAAATGAATCACATGTAAATGAATCACATGTAAATGAATCATACGTAAATGAATCACATGTAAATGAATCACATGTAAATGAACCATATGTAAATGAATCATACGTAAATGAATCACATGTAAATGAATCACATGTAAATGAACCATATGAAAATGAATAAATAAATTAAAGACAGAAATCGTCCCGGTGTACAGGAGTGGAAGAGTAAAGACAGACAGTGCTGAGTGTGAGGCCTGGGATGAGCGACAGGGCAGTCTTTATGATTACAGCAGCAAATCTACAGTATAAAATATCTACAGTACCAATGTTGTATAGAGAATTCATTTGACGTAACACAATTTTCCAAAATAAGTTCAAATAGCTCATTGTGCCCTGGTACTGCTATATAATTACCGTACCTAGACATTACCTTACACACACACACACACACACACACACACACGCAATACAAAAAACAATGCTTCGCTTTGAGGACAGTAAATCAGTGTGCTGCAGTGCGGAGAAGCCAAGGCTAAATCTATCAGTACTTTTAAAACACACACACACACACACACACACACACACACACACACACACACACACACACACACACACACACACACACAGAGTAAATCGATGAAGCTTAATCGTAGGAGTTGGGATCAGGAAATAAAGGAAATCTGTAATCATGCGTGTAGTATTGACGTTGAATCTATAAAAAGCAGCAGCGCGTTCGTGTCAGTGGGAATTTCATCCCTCCTCGTCCTCGACCGTTTTCCTTCTCTACACCCACTAACAATCACCTCCGCTACCTTTCTTTCACCCCTAACTCCAAATCACACGTTTATAATAATCCGCTCGTTTCTATAGTAACAGCTCATTCACAGGGACGTGGACGGCGGACGCTCCACAGTAACAGATTTTTTTTTTTAAATTTTTTTTTTTCCATTTAAAAGTCTAATCGTTGATATGGTGACGTTTTCTGGTGCATTCGAGAGTCAAATAAATGGAAGGAGTCTCCAGTGTCAGGAAGGTGTGCGTGGGTTCGCTGTACACGTCGTGATTGGACACATAACGAAACATGTTCCAGTGGAGCTCAGGTTAGATTTTCAGCATGCGAGATGTCATCGGCGACCGCTGCGAACGTGGGCGTCGATCATTTTCGACCAATTAAAAGATACCATGTGTTCCTGTATGCAGCGCCGGCGCGACCGGTGCGGCTTCTCATGTGATGCTGATTTTATGTTCTTTTAAAGCAAGGATTTTCCGACGTGTCGATCTTGACGTGATACGAATCGGCAGGTCAGAGATCACCAGTCTTGAGCGAAACGCAAAAGCCCTGCGCGTGAGCCCGTGTTTCCGGTCTCCAGCATCCGTATCGTACGGATGGAAGTCGGTGGAAGGAAAAGCGTCGCGTGAACGCCCCTTTAAGCGTTGCACCTTTAAACACCAACGGAAAATGAGAGCGATAGGATGCGTTAAGCAGGTGTGAGGTCATAGGTCATGTCATGGGAAGGTCATGTCACGGATGTCTTTAATAAATCTATGCGCATGAGAGCGTCTTTGCTAGCGCTTGACTAGCACGTGACGGGAAAAAAAAAAAGGTAGCGTTTCAGAGTCGATCGCTGCCTCGATGCCTGTTTCTGCAGCTTTTTACCACGTGTTTAGCTCCGTGTTTTATCTCACCATCACTGTATCTGCTTCTAAAGTGTGTTTCGATCTTTTATTTTAATTGATTTACTGGCTCTGTCTTCACTCTCTCGCGCTCTTCTTCTCTCCCCGTATCTATCGATGCCACAGTAGTCCAACCTCCTGCTCCACACGTGTAATTACCATGACGAAAGGCTCTCTGAGAAGCGTAAAAGCAGGCTGTAATTGTACTGTAGGGGTTCTGTACAGCTCTATTGTTTGGTCAGCTCTATCGCAGGATGACGCGAGCGTCGCGTTTTATAAATCCTGCATAAATACACATCAAATGGCCTGTTTGTACAGGATTTGGACTCACAGAGTGTAAGTGATATGGAATAACGTTAAATAACAGCCTTGGCTACACGTACTTTGCGTTTATTTATCGTACGTCATGCGTATTCGTTAATATTTCCGAAAGTTGGGTGCTACGCAGGGTTGCCAGGTCTCCGTAAAATAACTACCGTATTGGCCATTCGAAAACTTTATTTAAAATGATATAGAGTAGAAAAAAAAAAACGATGGCTATTAATGCAAAACGCGCTACATTGTAAAAGTTATACATTTTGTGAATGTGTAAGGAATACGACACTCTGTGTCATATAGGAAAATGATCAACAAGGGGGGGATTTATTAATTAATTCAGAACAACACAACATGATGAGGTAAAAGTATGTTGCGTTGTTCTGAATTAATTAATAAATCCCCCCTTTGTTGATCATCGTACCCCGCCTTGTGCCCGAGGCTCGCTGGGACCGGCTCCAGGCTCCAAGAGGTATAGAAAATGGATGGATGGATAAACAACATACTTTTTATCCGTTTATAATTGCGTTTAATTATAAACAGAAGCAAGTTAGTTCCTGTTCTCAATAACATTATAGCAGCTATAAACATTCCTTCACCACTATCTGGTTTTTCTCTCTCTCTCTCTCTCTCTAAAAAAGGTAATAAGACAAAAAAAAAATCTTTTCATTTTACCGAGAGGTGTAAACGCCTCCGTCCTGAAGTCGTTGGAAAACTTAAAGTTACAGCTTTACCTCTGACACCGGAGACTCCTTCCATAAACATTAAACGAACGTCTCTTCACAGAAAGTTTCACCATATCGATGATTACACGCACTTTTTAATCCGTTTCTATGTGCCTTAGATCAGGGGTTCCTAAACTTTTCCAGGGCAAGGCCCCCCAAATGGCGTTAACATTTGACCGAGGCCCCCCTTTTGCAAGATGTCTTTAATAAACACATTAAAAATACAGACTTCTGAATATATATCCCTTTTTTTATTATTATTATTAATAATAACATCTTACATCTTTACATTACATTACATTAGGAATTGATTGTGTGTGTGTGTGTGTGTGTGTGTGTGTGTGTGTTGTTGTCTGAGAGTGAGAATCATGTATTTATTTATTTTTCACACCAAATTGTCGAGGCCCCCCGGGCGCCCCCTGGTGGCCGCGGCCCACACTTTGAAAACCACTGCCTTAAAGCGCCTACGAATGAGCTGTTACTATAGAAACGACACCATCGGACCAATCAGAACGTAGAATTCAACAGCACTGTCGTATAATGCAGATAAAGATAAAACATACTCTTTTTTTTTTTTTTTTTTTTTACCTGAGCAGTAATAATATTATTATATATACTGTGATAAATAGTATATCTATAGCAAAGAGTATTCTTTCGGTTTTTACTGCATTAGTACTGAAACACAATTTCAGCTGATAACGCACTACGTGTTAATCAGAACTGCTCCTTATAAGGATTGAGTATAATAGGGTAAGTAATTGCTGTAAGCTGTAAAAATAAATAAATAAATAAATAAATAATTAAAAAAAAATGAGTCCAGCTTAGCGGTTTTGCATTCTGACGGGGTAAGCATACAAAAATAGCTGAAATTCACAGACTACATCGCAGAGCTGGAAACTCTGCTGTTACTACAAGGCTGTAATTATAACCCGCTCATGCTTCCATGCTTTTCTCAGTCTGTAACGAGCCTTCACGCTGTACTGCTGCCTCGTGGTTTGTTTCTGGTCGCCTCTGTCCCAGTTTGTGAGGCGCTTCTTCCTCGTAAGCACTTTCTCACAGAACCTCGGTGGTTCTGCCCTGATTTCCAGAACCAAATCAAAGCAAACTCGGTTCATTATGAGGTGACGTCTACTGTTTACTGCTCTTTACGGTGTTTAAAAAAACAACAACAAAAACGTAGAAACATGTCATTTCATTGTGTTTGAAGGCACCTTTGCTCGATAGCATTTCTTAAAACTTTTGCACAGTACTGTACACACACACACACACACACACACACACACACAATTAGAGTATCATGGAAAAGTTCATTTTTTCCCCCGTCATTTTATTCAAAGAGTGGGACTTTCATATATTCTAGATTCCTTACACATAAAGTGAAATATTTGAAGCCTTTTTGTTGTTTTAACCTCGATGATTACGGCTTACAGCTCACGGAAATCAATAATCCGGTATCTCAAAATATTAGAATAAAGAATTTATATATTTATTTTTAATTTTTTAACTCTTCTTTTTTTTCCAACTCTTTTTACCTGTATGTATTATATATACATGCCACAACTCTCTCTCTCTCTCTCTCTCTCTCTCTCTCTCTCTCTCTATATATATATATATATATATATATATATATATATATATATATATATATATATATATGTATATTTATATATATCTATAATATATAAATAATAATATATAAATAAAAAATTCTTTATTCGAATGTATGATATATATATATATATATATATATATATATATATATATATATATATATATATATATATATATATATATATGTGTGTCATGTTATGCAGGAAGAAGAACACACACACACACACACACACACACACACACACACAATTTATTTATTAATTTATTTACTTAGCTGCTTTGTGAAAACTGGAGGCAGGTTTCATTGCCGCTGTGCTGGAGGGGATTAATAATGAATGCTGTCGTCCCCATGGCGTGCATTATTGCGGTTACTGCCGATTGCTACACCGCAGTGTTTAACGTCACATACACAAACAGCAAACTGGTAAATAATGCAAGTGCTTGGGGTGCGACTTTTTTTTTTTTTTTTTTCATTCCTCTAACATTTCCAGAAGAAATAATTAGCGTTATCAATGCCACAGGCGACGGAGTCCGCGACACGATTAAAAAAAAAACAAAAAAAAAACGGCGATGTGGACACGGCAGAAGAAGCGTGTGTGCGCGCTAACAGTTCATGATAGCATTTTCCTTGCTTCTTTCCAATTTATTTTCATTTACTTCATCAAAAGTAACTTTTTTTATGAGGTAAAAGCCTTAATGAGTATTAAATTGTCTTAAATTTGAAACGATACGGTCGTGTTTAAAAAAAAAAAAAAAAGAAGAAGTTTTTTTACATGCTCTGTTTTCACCCTAGCTCGTGACAAACTCACGAGCCATGATTCCACACTGCAAAAATGACTCAGCAAGTGAAAATATGTCGAATATAATCGAATTGATTTAGTTTAGTAGTTCCTAATTTAATATTACAATAACCCAAATATATAAACCAGAGCGCAGGGTCAGACGTGATACAGCGCCCCCTGGAGCAGAGAGGGTTAAGGGCCTTGCTCAAGGGCCCAACAGTGGCAGCCTGGCAGCGTCGGGGGTTCGAGCCAAATATTAAACCTGTTTCTAGACATCTACTTCATCTCATTTCAAGCTTGAAATAATAAATCTTGTTCTATGGACAGACCATTTTGCTCATTTGAAGCGTTTATTTCTAGAAAGAAGCAAAAATATCAGCCGATAGAATAAGAAAAATGCAAAACTTGAAAGGAGTATTTTTTATGTTTATTAACCATATATTTGGGTTACTGTAATCCTATAATAGGAAATACTACATGCTACGCTTTAAAGCGACGAACAACAAGTTCCTATTTTCTCAATTTATAGCACGTTAAAGAGACCAATACAGTACAGAATTTGTGCAGTAATGGTGTAGGACAGGAGTTCCCAAACTTTTCCAGGGCAAGGCCCCACCAAATGGCATTAACATTTGACCGAGGCCCCCCTTTTGCAAGATGTCTTTAAAGCACATTAAAAATACAGACTTCTGAATATATCCCTGCTTTTTTTTTAAAAATTATTATTAATAATTACATCTTACATCTTTACATTACATTACATTAGGAATTGATTGTGTGTGTGTGTGTGTGTGTGTGTGTGTGTGTGTGTGTGTGTGTGTGGTTGTCTGAAAAAAAAAATCATGTATTTATTTTTTTTTCACACCAAATTGTTGAGGCCCCCCGGGCGCCCCCTGGTGGCCCCCAAGGGGACTGCGGCCCCCACTTTGAAAACCACGGGTGTAGGATGTCTGACGTCTTCCAAAATGCAGTACTCAAACAGCGTCATTCCGAGTTTTCCGGAAACTCGGCTTTCTCCGAGTTTTACTGCAACGCTAAAATATAATAAAATATAATATTTGAAACAACAGTAAGTTGTGACGAGGATAAATTACACCATGAAATGCTGGTACGTACATTTTGAGCCGCCATCGTTTCTTATCGGAAGTTTTAACGTGTCCAAATCCAAATTTTTCTTTTTATTTTTTTAATATTGGGGAAAAACCTGTGTGAATAATATCTCGTTTATTTTTGGACACCGCCGAGACTGGTGGGGAAAATGAAGATTTTTTCCGTGGCTTAGATTTTGATTTATTATGCAAATAAATGTATACCTATTATATTTCATGTATAACTATCTTTAAAATGATATAAGTTTAATGTTTACTATAAAGATTAAAGGTCATATTACAACATCAATAACAAACCCTTTAAACACATGCAGCAAATATACTGTAGACCTAGCAGCTGTGCTTTATTGAATCAACTTTTTAAAAAAAAATTATAAATAGATCTCATCTCCTTGCCTCTGGTCATGTGACCAATTCCATAAATCCATCCCTGTAAAACTGTTCATTCTCATATCACCTCCAGCTTCCATGGACCTTGGACTTCATTTCCCATCAACCTCACAGACCACATACAGGTCATGTGACCCTGTTTTCAGTTCTACATTATATAGGCGAGGGGAATCTCCTTAACCACAACCAGTGTGTAGCATGGTTCTGGATGATGCGACGGTGGCCAGAGTGTGCCAGAACCCCCACAACACCACACACCAGCTATTAGCAGAGAGGAGAAGAGAGTGATGTAGCTAATTCAGGGATGGAGATTATTAGGGGGCCGTGATAGATAAGGGCCAAACTAAAACTTTTATTAGAGTGTTAAAAATTGTGACTGCTGAGAGTCACAGCTCTACTTATTAGCTAAAACAACCAACACGCACATTTGTTGACACACCGCTATGTCACAGTGGTATGGCCGTGTATGGATGCAGTAGAGCTTGTTTACGAGCGCCGTGTCCGATGAGCAGGACGATGTTGTCTTCCAGCTTCCTGTGCTCCCCTGGTGACAAGCTTCCTGATCCAAATCCGACCCCACGCCTCCTGTTCCTCACCCATCGGGCTTTAAACTCCGCTGCTTAAAAGACGCCGAAGCCTACTTCTAAGCACGGACAGTGCTAAATTTATTTCGAAAAAGAGAGATCAGTGATGATATTAGTGTAAATCTGTTGTGGAAAATCTCTCCAATCCAAGTCAAAAACGCCCAGAGACGAGGGGTTATAGATGTCAATAGATCAAACTTTATTTACGTCGATAAAGCGGAGACCTCTGCAGACAGTCTGAATCGATACAATCAGGACACGGGCTTCTATACTGCCCCGAAACGGTGATCTCATCTAGGCGCGATCTCGTTTCTTTAGAAACGACCTGAACTTCTGGCCACGATTCATTCCTTCTGGTCATGTGTTGTTTAGAATCGTGATGCAGGCCCAGTCAGTTCATTTGAGCTTTTATTCTTACTCTTTCAATCTACCCATATGCCACGATGCTGTCTTTGGCGTCCACGTTGCTCTGTTTCAACATATTTATTCCTTCACATGGTTAGAATGAACTTTCTCACCTCAAGTCATTCTCAGGCGCTGTAGGGCTTAGGCACAAGCGTAGACGTTTCCGACGAACGTGCTTTTGTGAATATTGTGAAACGCTTTTGTGAAAATATTAACACGTTTATTGAGTCAAATATTCCATACACACATGAGCATGCACTTAATGTGCCGAAATGCTGATCTAGTACTCGGTTGCCTTTCACGGTGTGGTAAAAACGGCCGTTGTGCACGTGGTTCCGCGGGTTGTCCGGCCGATGTGATCGGTAGGTCGGCGGTTCGATTCCTGCTCCGTGTGATTCCACACGCTGTCCGTTTGGAGGGAGGTGGTTGGGCGGTTAAGGCCCGGGTCTGATCAGAAAGTCGGGGGTTCAAGCCCCGGCATGGCCAAGCTGCCACTGTTGGGCCCCTGAGCAACGCCCTTAACCCTCTCTGCTCCAGGGGGCGCTGTATCACGTCTGACCCTAACATGCTAGGATATGCGAAGAAAACGATTTCACTCTGCTGTAATGTATACGCGATCAATAAAGACTCATTAAATGCTGATTTATTACTTGGTTGCTTTTCATCATGTGCTTAAATGCTGATTTAAACACTCCTCTACTGGAAGATACAAGACATTTATTTCAACCTCAGCAATAGTCGTACTTAAATCATTTCCTTGATTAGAAAATACCCGATAAGAGCGCTACAGGGGTCCGCTCTCTTCATGCGTCGTTCGAGTGATCACGTGGAGATGATCGTCCATGTGTGAATTCCTCTCAGATCTTTATTACACTGTGATTCAGTTTTCATCATGTCGGTAATTACTGAACAGATTTTCAGCAGATTAATCCCCCCCCCCGCTCCCCTCTCTCTCTCTCTCTCTCTCTTGCAGTTTATAAAGTGAGATAATAAATCATGATATGAGGAAAAGCGAAATGATTTTTTTAAAGCATGTGACTCGACTAGATCATTACACTCCACTAGAATTGGTAGAATGATGATGTACGATCAGGGCTGAGCCATGTTATAAGTCACTACAAAATGTCACTACGAGTGATATAATTAATCAACAGTTTAAGAGCAAAATAGTTGCACTGTACTTTATTATTTTCTCATTTAATTCATCTTTCATATTTTCTCATAAGCTTGCACTGGACATAGACATGCATGTATTTACCGTACTACCTTCCTGCAGGTTTCATCTCCAACCTACATCTAACACACCTGCTTTAGTTGATGGAGAACTTCTTAAGCCAGTGATCAGATGGTCAGGTGGGAACCATAAAGTCTTCAGGAAGGTAGATCTCCAGGAACATTGTTGGTGACCCCTGCTCTACATACAAATCTGTAACTTTTTAAGGGTTCTTTGTTTGTCCCTTTGTGGGAATCCTTAAGGGTTCCTGATCAGAAAGGCTTCCAAGGAGAACCACGTGAGGAACCATTAACTATCCGAAATAACCGACGAAAAACGACTTAAATTCATTATAATCAGATAAACAGTAAAAAAAAAAGATCTTCCTTATGCCAGGTAATAAAACACAATAGCTTTTATGTAGTAAGGAATGATACATTGTACTTTTAATTTAACATTCATAGTCACATTTAATGTCGGGGAACGTCTAGGAAACAAGTTAGTCCCTGTTCTCTCTCATGTTGATGTTTCTGCAAAGTGTAAACTCCTCTATCCTGATGATATTGATATTGAAAGATTTTTTTTAAATCTGACCAATCAGATTAGAGAATTCAGCAGTGTCGCGGTATGACTTTAGTTCAGCCATGGCAACTCTCGGAGTGAAGCTGTGAGGTTTTTATAGATCTGCTACGCTGCTCCTGCGGCTGCCGAGCGAGTACGGATGCTTGCTCTGATAGACACGGACAGACGTGGAAAGAAGAGAAGGTGCGACAGATGGTACGAAAGGAGGAGCCCCGGCTCGACCCCATAGCAGATCTAGACGGTCGTGCTGGGGAGGAGGAGGAGAGTTGGTCGGGATTATAAAGGGTTACGTAGACGGAGAAGCATGGCTGATGATAGCGCGGCCAAGCAGCGCTCAGACAGAGTTTCATGGCTGAACTGAACTTGGCATTTGACTGAAGAAGCGAAAAATGATTCCTAAAAGCAGATCAAATGAAGCAGTGCTGATGTAGAGTGAGATTTTATCTCGGGTCAGCACCGACGATTAATGAATCTACTCTGAGATACTTTCTGAATGTCATCCCCTGCCAAAAAAAAAATAGGACTGGAGTTAATACCACAAGGTGACTGCTGAGGTCCCGAACGCAATTTGTCTCGAAAGGAGTTTGACACTGATGTAATGCGGCTGTCGTGGACCGCGATGTTAAAATATTAAAATTTACTGATCTTACACGAACCTTATGATGGGGAGGGGGGGGAGGGGGGGTACCGGTCACAGACACGGGTTAAACGAACACACGGCTAATCAATAACAATAGCGTGTTTGTTCTAATACGTTGTTGTTTCTATAGTAACTGTTCTATAGTTGTTTCTTATACCACAGTGCTGTTGAATTCTCCATTCTGATTGGTCAGAAGGTGTTGATCTCCATGTTTACATAAATGCCCTTGATACTGTAATACGTTATCGTTTCTATAGCAACAGCTCGTTCACAGGGACTTGTACGATGGGCGCTCCGTGTATCCGAAGCCCAGTTCTAATAATATGTGTTTTTATCTAACAAAAGAAAACTTGAAATCGTTGAAAAAAGGTTACATCCTGTTATTACATTTATTTAGCATGTATGGAAGGAGTTGGGGTCAGAGTGCAGGGTCAGCCATGATACAGCGCCCCCTGGAGCAGAGAAGGTTAAAGGCCTTGCTCAAGGACCCAACAGTGATAGCCTGGCAGCACTGGGGCTTGAACCCCCGACCTTCTGATCAGTAACCCAGATCCTCAACCGCTAAGCCTCCAGATCGGTCACTTTTCCTATAACCGCCTGACACAGAGTTTTATTACCCAACCTTATATTTTTAGCTTAAAAAAATGGCTACCAAGGTTTTTTTTTTTTTTTTCCTCAAAATGTTATTCCAATGCAGGCGTAAAATTTTTTTTATAATAATAATAAAAAATTCCTCACATGAATCAGCTATAAAAAGCGAAACGCTTGAGAAAAACCTTCATTTCTGAAGGTTGGTGATTATATTCTTCTTATTATTAAAGCGATCACATAAACACTCGAATCCAAATGGGATGGGAATGTGGCGGTTTTACAAAAGAGATGTTTTTAGTCATATTGCAGCAAAACCAGCGAGCATTGGGAAGCCTTGTGCCCTAAATTTGGATCCGTCTACACAAAGCCAGAGAGAGAGAGAGAGAGAGAGAGAGAGAGAGAGAGAGAGAGAGAGAGAGAGAGAGAGAGAGGGAGAGAGAGAGAGAGAGAGAGAGAGAGAGGGGTTGTGTGTTGAACAGATTGAGTGTTGCTGATGCAGCAGGATTTTCTGATCTCCCTCCTTCCTCGCTGTTGGGACTGTCTCAACTGAGCAAACTTCAGCAAATGAGCTGAAACCCAACAGGCTCTTTGGTGCAGTGGAACTCAGCATTTCCTCGAAAATTTGTGTGACCATTGTGTGTCTCCAGAGACGTCTTTCTTAGCAGCGGTCGGGATCCGAAGCCATGAAGCTCCAGTGTTGGACATCTTGCTTATTACCGCAGTTTTCCCTCGCTGTAAAGAAAACTCGAGGCCGGTGTGAGACGAGGCGTTCGGTGCTGTGACAGCAGATATTGTACAAACGGAACAAAGTGTCGTCCTCACCCTGATATCCGGTCTTATACCACGGCGCTGTTGAATTCTCCATTCTGATTGGTCAGAAGGTGTTGATCTCTATGTTTACATAAATGCCTTTGCTCCTGTAATACGTTATCGTTTCTATAGCAACAGTCCATTCACGGGGACGTGAAGGTATCTGTGGAAGGAGTCTCCAGTATCAGTGCTCTGTACCACCCAGACCTAAAGCGGTAACGTTTTCCAAGACCGGAAAAAAGGACAGGGGTGGGGTTACGCTTCTCAGTCAGATGACAGGACGAACTTGTTCCTCAGACATTCCATGACACTAAATTTAACAATAAATGGATAAAAAGTATCACATCCAGCCATTTTACACACCGCTGATCACGTGGAGCCTGGAGCCTATCCCTGGGAATCCCTGGGGCGCAAGGCGGGGTGCCAATCCAGCGCAGGGCACGATCACACAGTACGTGCTACAGTGCATGTCTTTGGACTGGCGGATAAAACCGGAGTACGTGGAGGAAACCCCTGGAGCATGTGAACAACATACTCCAGAGAGGATGCGGGATTCGAACCCTCAACCCTGGAAGTGTGAAGCAAACGTGCCAACCACTAAGGCACCATGCCCCGAGAAACTCCAACACGGCGTTCTTAAATAAAGTAAAACTTGCTGTTTTGGGGAATTAATAAGCGTTTGGATGGGAACAGTTGCTGTGCTTAACAAGCCACTTCGCCGTTGATTATTTTCAACTAACAACCCCGAGTGTTTCATTCCTTACATAATGCACAGCAAAAAAAAAATAAAAAATCAATCAAGCCTGATTCCCAGTCCCTCATTAGAGCGCGAGAAGCGAAAACAGCGCGTTCTTTCCTCCTCGTGTCCTCCTTTCTTTCGCATCCCGTCGTAAATCCTCCTCCCATAGTTGCCCCCTTTTTCACCGAAGCTATTTTTTGCTTGCTGTTTTCCTTTTCACAGCCACGCTTTGGATGAAAGCGGAAACATGCTGAATATGCTCGGCTTTTCTGCGGGGTTTTCTATTTCCACTTTTTTACCTACCCGCACCATTGTTTTTCATCGACGTTTCACTTTCCTGTAAAAGTTCAGCGGCCCGGTTACGACGCTGGCACGTGGCACCGCCGGAGGTGTGGGATATACTTCACATGCTGTCTGGCTCTTCTTCTCACTTCCTGGGTTCCTATTTCTCACTCCTAAACAGCTGTATAAAGGTCGAAACCTGAATTAACACATCGTTATTCCTGCCTCGAACCCTCGCTGTTAACGTTACGTTTGAAGAAGAAGCCTTTATGTGATATATTTACTTACCTTTGCGATATATATATATTTATTTTATGGAATATGGCAGACACCCTTATCCAGAGCAACTTACTCTCTGGATCTCATTCATACATCTGAGCAGTTGAGGGTTAAGGGCCTTGCTCACAGGCCCAACAGTGGCAGATTGGAAATGCTGGGGTTTGACCTCATGACCTTCTGAGCCGTAGACCAACACCTTAACCACTGAGCTACGACTGACATAGCAGCTTGTTAGGAAGTTGCGGTCAGAGTACAGCGTCAGCCATGATACAGCTACAACAGATAGGGTTAAGGGCCGTGCTCAGATCGGTAGTGATGAGGCTTGAACCCTCAACCCGTGATGTGATTCCGGTGCTAACTCGTTGCTGTATTTTCGTTATTCCTGTGAGAAGTTAGCAGCTGACTAGAGGACTAAAGCGCCGCTGCATCGCACTCTTTATGTAGAGATGAAACGATGCCTTTGGCATCGTGGGTAACGTAGGAGACTTGTTAACCAAAGTGAAAACAGATCGAAATGTCAATCAAAATCAACTCATTACAAAATGCACGCTGTTGAAGTTCACAGGTTCTTTATAAAGATTCATGTGCTGATGAACATTTCAGCGCTACGCCATCAACTCCCCTTAGACTTCCATTACAGGTGTTCTCTTTCTGGCGCGGATCCATGGGTAAAAGCTGAACGTTTCTAGCACGTTCTGGGTTAGGTTAAATGCTAAAAAACAACGCTAAAGCGCCGAGTACCGTTCGAGTTTGATAACAGAACGTTCTCTGCGATACAGTCCGGAGGTGATCTGAGGGCCGGCTGATGCAACAGACTGACACAGAACAACAGCAGAAAACAAGATCGTACCTTCTGGGGGACAAACTCGGTTATGTAATCAGAAGGCTTCGGGCGTTTAGTCTTAGATCCTGAGAACTTTATCTCGCGCCATGGAGATCGACGTAGAGTGTGCCGCTGTTTAAAAGGAATACAGTCGGAATAATTAACGAAAGCTAACTTAGCGTCGTCTTACATAATGTGACGCGATCCCTGCTAGCGTTTATTATCGATTAGCATCATTGAGATGGTTTAGGTGAAGTCCCGGGTGTTTAGCGAGACGTGCTGGTGCTGTGTGTGTGAAGGCGGTGTTATGGAAAAGCATAGGAGATGTTTGTGAGGGCTAGAGAGACGGCTGATGATTAGCACTGAGATCTTTTGGCAGAATTGCACCATGTGCCATATGGGCTGGGTTTTTATTTATTTATTTATTTATTTTATAGGGAAATGGCACTGGCGCAAAAAACTGTGAGTCGTTCGGTGAGAGTAATCACAGTGTAATGAGAAACACTGCACCAAATGCCTTTTTGATCAACATCACTCTGAGCTGCCAAAACTCTGAACGCGTTTAGAGGATTCTCCCCCCCCCCCCCCCCCCGCTAGGTTTATTTTCCTCAAACACTCCTCATGTCATCTAAGTGTGAACACAAAAAGAGGGAAGAGGCGATCAAACGGCGATGCGCTCATGAACTCACGTGCACTTTTCTGGGACTGTACTGTACTGTTTTATCTTCATTTGTTCATCTTATCATTTGTTCAGATTTTATTCTTTGCCGATATCGGTGCCTTGGCAACATTCTGTACGCTGTGTCATGCCAATAAAGCTCACTTGAATTGAATTGAATTGAATTGAGAGAAGAGAGAGGAGAGGAGATAGAAGAGGAGATGGAAGAGAGAGGAGAGAGAGACGATAGAGGAGAGAGAGACAAGAGAGAGGAGAGAGAGAAGATAGAGGAGAGAGAGGACAGAGAGACAAGAGAGAGGAGAGAGAGAAGATAGAGGAGAGAGAGGACAGAGAGACAAGAGAGAGGAGGGAGAGACAGAGAGGAAAGAGAGAGGAGAGAGAAGAGGAGAGCGGAGAGAGAGGAGAGAGAGTGGAAAGAGAAGAGGAGAGAGGAGAGAGAGGAGAGAGAAGAGGAGAGAGAGAAGAGAGAGGAGAGAGAGACAAGAGAGAAGAGAGAGAGGAGCGAGAGAAGAGAGAGAGGAGAGAGAGAAGAGAGAGAGGGGAGAGAGACAAGAGTGAGGAGAGAGAGAAGAGAGAGGAGAGAGAGACAAGGGAGAGGAGAGAGAGAAGATAGAGGAGAGAGAGGACAGAGAGACAAGAGAGAGGAGGGAGAGACAGAGAGGAAAGAGAGAGGAGAGAGAAGAGGAGAGCGGAGAGAGAGGAGAGAGAGAAGATAGAGGAGAGAGAGGACAGAGAGACAAGAGAGAGAAGATAGAGGAGAGAGAGGACAGAGAGACAAGAGAGAGGAGAGAGAGGCAGAGAGGAAAGAGAGAGGAGAGAGAGTGGAAAGAGAAGAGGAGAGAGAGGAGAGAGAAGAGGAGAGAGAGAAGAGAGAGGAGAGAGAGACAAGAGAGAGGAGAGAGAGGAGAGAGAGAAGAGAGAGAGGAGAGAGAGAAGAGAGAGAGAGGAGAGAGAGACAAGAGAGAGGAGAGAGAGGAGATAGAGGAGAGAGGAAAGAGAGAGAAGAGAGAGAGAGGAGAGAGACAAGAGAAAGAGAGGAAATAGAGGAGAGAGAGAAGAGAGAGAGAGGAGAGAGAGACAAGAGAGAGGAGATAGAGGAGAGAGAGAAGAGAGACAGAGGAGAGAGAGACAAGAGAGAGGAGATAGAGGAGAGAGAGAAGAGGAGAGCGGAGAGAGAGGAGAGAGAGAGGAGATAGAGAAGAGAGAGGAGAGAGAGAGACAAGAGAGAGGAGAGAGTGACAAGAGAGAGGAGAGAGAGGAGAGAGAGATATGAGAGAGGAGAGAGAGGAGAGAGAGACATGAGAGAGGAGAGAGAGAAGAGAGAGGAGAGAGAGAAGAGAGAGGAGAGAGAGAGGAGAGAGAGACAAGAGAGAGGAGAGAGAGAAGAGAGAGGAGAGAGAAGAGAGAGAGAGACAAGAGAGAGGAGAGAGAGAAGAGAGAGGAGAGAGAGAGAAGAGGAGATGGAAGAGAGAGGAGAGAGAAAAAAGGAGAGAGGAGAGAGAAAAGAGGAGAGAGAGAGAAGAGAGAGTCGAGAGAGGGGAGAGAGAGACAAGAGAGAGGAGATCGAAGAGAGAGGAGAGAAAGGAGAGGAGAGAAAGAAGAGGGAGAGGAGAGAGAGGGGAGAAAGAAGAGGGAGAGGAGAGAGAGGGGAGAAAGAAGAGGGAGAGGAGAGAGGGGAGAGAGAGAAGAGAGAGGAGAGAAAGAAGGGAGAGAAGAGAGAGGAGAGAAAGAAGAGGGAGAGGAGAGAGGGGAGAGAGAGAAGAGAGAAGAGAGGAGAGAAAGAAGAGAGAGAGAAGAGAGAGGAGAGAAAGAAGAGGGAGAAGAGAGAGAGGAGAGAGAGAGAAGAGAGTGGAGATAGAGAGGAGAGAGAGAACAGAGGGAATAGAAGGGAAAGGAGTGAGGGAGAGGTGGAAGAGAAGAAAAAGCTAAATCATCCAGACTCAGTGTAAGCCCAGAGATGAACACGAGGCAGAACCGCACCAGTAACGTACAGACTAAACAGGAGATCCATATGTAAGGAGCTCACAGTTCTGGGGTCACCGTCAACACACCAGAGTTGTATATTTTCCCTGTAACAGCGCCTCCTGGAGTGTTTTATTTCTCTTACACCACGGCAAGCTGCCAGAGATGAAATTTATTTTGTTTAATAAAGAACATGTATTACTTGTTATGCGTTTATGGTTATAAGAAAAGAGAACCTGGTGAAGGAAAGTCTGTTTATAGCTGCTATAGCATACTTCTATATATAACATACTACAACATACGTTAACAGCATTAAATGTAACTATAAATGGATAAAAAAAATGTAAAAATAATGTGCCATTCTTTAATGAATAGCAATTGCATTTGTGTTGCGTAATAGGGACACGAATAAAAACTTCACGATGTGTTGTTACAGGAAAATAATCAGCTTTAGGGACGTAACCGTGACAACGCTTTATCACACCGACCCGTTGTTGATTAGTTTCCTGAAATCCGTGTTGTATCTTCACGTACACACTCTCCCTCGTCCGCATCCACTCGAGTCGACGCGTGTGAACCTGTTTCTGATGCATCCGTCTCTCTCCGTTCACTCCGGCTCAGCGCCAGCGACATCTGTGTTTTGAGGAATGTTTCCGCAGTGATCTTCATGACTGCAGAGCCCACGCACGGTGTTGCCTTGGCGCTGAAATCCAGCAGCGAGAGAGTGCACGGACGGGCGAGGGTGTGTTTTTATTTCACACGCCTCTGCAAACACCCACGCTCTCCCTCTGATGCTGCCAGGTGTATTTTCCGAACTAAAGTGTGGCCCCTTCAAACTCGGTGTGTAGAGATATGAGGGGAAGGAGACAGCGTGTGTCTGAGTGTGTGTGTGTGTGTGAGGGGGAAATCAGGTGAATCCTGCAGTACGAGTCCGTTTGAATCTGAGTCGAATCGGTTTGGATCCTCGTTGCACTTCACTAAATGATATTTGAGCGGTGTGTATGGCGGAAATCTCTCAGTCATTGGTTAGACATACAGCAAAATAGGAAAACCTTTACCAAGTGCATGTAGGGATCGCAAAAGATCACAGAGAAAACGATTCTATAATTATATAAATAACCGGCTTGATACATGTTGTGTGTCTCGTCTAAAGTCCTCCAGATCTCCAGAACAAATGGCATTTCGGTGTGTAACTCGTGGCTCGGTTCAGCAGCACGTCTATAGAAAAAACGCCGCAACACGACACCAACGGCGTTTCTGAATCGCTTCTTGTAGGCGAATCGATTCAGAGTCGAATCGCTTCCTCACTAGAGTTCGCTCAGAAGCCGAACAAGCCCACCTCGCTCATGCGCTCTTGACCCCAGAACTAGGCTTCCAGTCAAGCACACTAAACACTGAACATACTCTATTTGAAAGCAGCCTTACTCAACCGTTTTAAAGCGGCAGTATGCAACTTTGTGGATTTAGAATCTGTACACTCAGGACTATTCGAGTATTCAAACCGTCTTTTGAGGGCGTGATTATCTGCTACCAAAATCGTTGTCTACTGTTAGTACAAAAGCTGTAATTACGACTTGTAAAAAGCGCTCACGTCCTTGTAGATCTCTTTATTACGACGTGAAAACTTGCATGGCAAGCCATTGGTGCCATTTATGTGTGTATGTGTGAGTAAAGCGCTTTCTAGAACCGCTAAGGTTAAAAAAGTGCTATATAAGCGCAGACCATTTATCATCTTATGCCGTCCTGTTACCGGTGACCCGTCATGGCTGCACTCTTCTAATCAGAAATTTCTGACGCTGCCGGAACTTTCTCATGTTTGTCTTTGGCCACGATGGCACTCAATCAGCTGCTGGTTGGCACGTCGGTATTACTCCAATCGTTTCCAGAGATTTTGCTTAAGACGGTGATGTGCGCATTTTAATCTGCGACACTAAAATCAGACTTAAAGGAGAACCAAACCTAGCTTAACTCTCTGTTCAATCCCGTAGGCTGTGTTCTGCAGATCCAGCAGCAGCGCTGCTATTTCGAGTCAAATCCAGCCCGATCCGTAACGCTCGCGCTCTACAGGGAGCCGGTCTCCTGAACGCTCCCCATTCAGGATTCAAGCTTTCCTTCTGGACTGGTCCCCCCCCCCCCACCCCCCAGCAGAGCCTTATTAAAAATGATTTGGTATGGGTTTAATGGTCCTTCGAGGGTCTGTGGATGACGGCTTCTCTTTCGCACCTGCTCTGTAGGGAGGAACACCGGCTGCGAGTCATTCATGTGACGATTGATCTGTTTCTGTTTGGACTGAGGGGTTGTTTTTTATTTATTTATTTTTTTTTCCCCTGCTTTAGCAAAACAAAATGTGCTGAATGAATCCATGAGACTGTAGAGTCACACACACACACACACACACACACATCACTCATTTTGTCAGCGCTCGTGCGAACACTTTTATTGAATCGACAATATTTCCTCCCACACACACCATATGTAATCGAGGTCATTTTTTTGATAGGTAAAAGCACTCGTATATGTCCTAAATTAACATTCCCCGTGATAAATGTCATAAAAAGTGATCGCTTCGGGTTTGTCAGTGTGTTTATATACACGCACTGTGCTTGTGCCAGCGCTTGTTTAGCTGTCAAACGTTTCAATCTCATTTTCAGATTTTCTACATTTCACATCACTTCAGGTTCAAGGGCATGATTTATTTATTTATTTTTGCTTAGCATTTTAGTACAGAAACACCGACAGCCTGACAAAAAACCGAGCCGAGTTTTCAATTAGCCTAGCGAACTGCAGAGCCAGAAAGCTGTCATGTGTAAAAATCCATTTTGTCTGATAAAAGCTGCACTCTCTTGAAGGCTCATGCTGAAAAGGTCTGACGGAGGGATTTTGTACATGAACAGATGTTTGACTCTTTTTTCTAAAGAAGACAGAAAGTGCTGAACAACAAAATATGCTAGTTTGTAGCAGGTTTCGTGCTAGGGTATTAGCGTAAAATAAATACAAATTGAATAAATATTGTAGTTAAATAATAATTTTTAAAAAATGCTGCCAGTTTATCTAAGCACGGCTGCCATTTGAACACACCACGCTGCCATTCTAGCCATTTCACTATTCAAACTAACCAGGACTTCCTTTTTAATGCCTTATGCTGCCGTTCTAGTTGACCAGTGCTGCCACTTTAAGTAACCCTGCTGCCATTTTTAATCAAGCAAGACTGCAATATTAAATAGCCACGCTGCCATTTTAATTACTCATGCTGCCATCCTAATGAACCGAGCGTGACATTTGAATTGCGCATGCTGCCATCCTAACTGCCAAAACTGCCGCCGTAATTACCCGTGCTTCCAGTTGAATTAATCCTAACTAAACAAGACTGACATTTTAATCAGCCATGTTGCCAGTCTAGCATACCATGCTGCCATTCCAGCCGTTTCGCTATTCTAACAAACCAGGGCTTCCATTTTAATGCATTACACCGACCGGTGCTGCCACTTTAAGTAACCGTGCTGCCATTTTAATTAAGCGAGACTGCCATATTAAATAGCCATTCATCCATGTTGCCATTTTCGCCTACGTACCATACTGCCATTGTAGCCATTTTGCTATTCTAACTAACCAGGGGTTCTGTTTTAAATGCATTACGCTGACCAGTGCTGCCACTTTAAGTAACCGAGCTGCCATTCGAACCAATCAAGACTGACATATTAAATGGACACGCTGCCATTTTAATTAAGCATGCTGCCATCCTTACTAGTAAAACTGCCATTGTTACCCATGCTTCCAGTTGAATTAACCATGCTTCCATCCTAACTAAAAAAGACTGACATTTTAATCAGCCATGTCGCCATTTTAATGAATGATGCCGCCATCTTAACTTAACTCTACCTAACCTAGGCCTCTCTAACTAACTAACCAGGACTTTTAGCATACGATGTTGCAATTTTAGCCTATACTAACTAGCCAGGGCTTCCATTTGAATGCATTATGCTAACCAATGCAAATGGCGCTTTAATTAACCATCCTAACTAACCAAGCTGCCATATTAACTGCTGCCGAAGAGGTTTTACTAACCACCAACTGTGGTTGGCTGAGCTGCAGTTACAGGAAGAAATATATGAACCATTTCGGGCATGCTAGATTTTTAATCATATATTTTATTTAGAAGCAAAAGCAATAGGAGGCTTTTTTCCCCCTTCTGGATGATGAATGGGGTGGTGGGGGGGGGGGGGGTAGTAGGACGCCTGCTATATCAGCAGCTTACCGAACCCGAGTCATTTGTCCACCAAATAAAAACCTGATATCCTGGAAATACTATCTGCTGTCCAGACGCCCAGGCTGGTGATATGTCAACCCCAATGTCTGTGTCAAAGAGAGCAACAGCCAAGTGGACATAAGTAAAGCTTACTTGTCTAATAAAACTGACTCAGTAGCTTGGAACACACTCTCTGAGTACCAGTTCATCATGGTGTCGTTACTGTAGCTGCTTTTATCAGCACGCCCCTGAGCAGGAGTCTGAAAGCAGCTCAGTAGGAGAGATGTCCAGTTTGCATTATCGGCCTTGTTCATTTAAACACCAGGGTGATAAAGATGGTCCTCATGTGAGCAGGTGAAATGAGACTAATCCCTGCCGACTCATCGTGTCATCTCTGCGCTTCCTTTGTCACCCCCATTATCATTCAATATCACTTAAATGTTGTAAATATCCCACACACACTCACCCCCTTGCTCTTTTCCTTCCTTCTCTAGCTTCACTATGGGCTGCGTTCAGAATCTGCAACTTAAGTCAGAAAATTGTGTCAATATTTACATGGGGAAATTTCCGCGTATTTAGACTCACACGCGTAAGTCGATATTAATAAGATATTACGAATATATACTCTGTCTCCGAGGTTGCCAGATTTAGTCTTGATATGAAGCAACCTTTAAACACAAGCACTTGCCTTTAAGCTGGGGAAAAAACGAGGGATATAAAATCTGTGTTTGGATGTAATTCCTGTCATATTTAGTTTTTATGTAGCCATGTGGGTTTTGTTATGATTTGAGCCTTGTCTCTGTCCCCGTCTTGTCATTGGTTCATCTCACTATTGTGTCGTTATTGTGTGCACCTGTTTTGTATTTGTTCCTGATTAGTTGCTTTATTAATACCCTCCTGTGTCTTCATCTCTTCACAAAGTATCGCCGTAGTGTAGTTCACATGCCGTTGTAAGCATTTGTTTCCTGCGTTTCCTTGTTACTTCCTGGTTGCCTGTCGTTCGCATCTCTGATCATGGATTACTCTGGTTTGTATTGTCTGCCCGTGTCTTGACTCCTGCATTGGACGTTGATACTGCCGTTTTGGGAAGCGGTAGCTCTAGGATGGTCATGAGTTCAAATCCCAGCACCACCAAGGTGCCATTACTGGGCCCTCGAGCAAGGCCCTTAACCCTCAAGTGCTCAGTTGTATAAAGAAAATGAGATCATTGTAAGTCACTCTGGATAAGGGCGTCTGCCAAAAGCCATAAATGTAAAATGTTTTGGATTTCCCTACCCTAACTTTGAGTTTTCGCAAGTCGTAAAGTTAAGCACAAACACTGTAAACATCTTATCGGAGTCTGGTACTGTGCAGTATATTAACAATGCATTGCTGCATGGATCGACCTAGTTGCAATGATCATAGCACAGTAATCACTGCATTTCATTTAATCGGACAAAATGCCTTCCACCCTCATTATTTGGCATTATTTGTAAAATAGCACTTGATCCAGCACGGTGTATCATTTCTTTTTATAACGGTTACTTGTGCGCACAGCTTAACGAAGCCACGAGACACTAAACCGAGGTCACGACATCATAATCGATCAATTCTGAATGCCATTTCAAAGACCCAAAGACCCAAAGACTAAGGGTGTTTTCACACATGGGCCAATTATTTAAGTCAATTTTGGGTTCGTTTGGGGGCGGGGCTTCAGAGCCGTTGATTTGCAAAATGGTACACGCTACTGTAGGTAACAGCGTTGACGCTTCACTAGCCGTACTGAACTCGGCGCTCAAACGGCCTCGAATCCAGAAAAAAATCCAAGAGTGTCAATGACCTTCAAAAGCGGCAAGGGATCAGTTCTCTGGATGAGGGATTGAACAAGTGAGAAGGAAAAACATGGGAATCAAAGAGCAAGAGTGACTGATTGAGAAGGTTTTACGACAGAATTTCCCCACATACGCCACATGAGTACACGTATGGATGCCCTGAATAAATAAAAATTAAAATAAAACACAGCGATTAACACTGTAATCCAGTTTAAAGAGAGATCAGGTGTTTCTACGCTCACGCACCTGGAGCCGAGCCCATGGGAAACCTTCTCGACATGAAACCCCATCCACATTACTCACCCAGATCCGTACACTCCGCTACACCGAAATAATACACACACACTCCACACACTGACCGCAAAATCACTACACAAATAGATGTGTTGCTTTTAATAACTTTATTACAGGACATGATGAATGTAGCTGCTGATGAACGTGCAAAGCGCTAATGATTACTCTTGTTATTCATAGTGTGTCTGACTCATGTTTGCTGTACGTTTGCTTTAAATCGAAACTGATCTACGAAATGGCAGAGGGGGAAAAAAAAAAGCGGAATTACTTTTGGAAAGAAAAACGCGTTCAAATTTCACATTGTCTTTAAAGTAAATTTAATAAAATGACAAAATAAACCTTAATAAACATAAAATAAACCTAATCTGCCAGCCGGTGTTAGATGGGTGTAGTGTGTCCAGAACGCTTCTTCTGCTTGAGCACCCCGGCACAACAAGGTGACTTGATTTGTCTCCAAAAACTCTGGAAATGTGAACACCGTCCTACCGAAAGATTTTCCTCCAGATGACGATGATGGTGGAGAGCGCTGTCTAGCACCTCACTTCCAAATCCCAATTACGTGTTAAATTGGGTCGAGATTTGGTGAATATGAAGGCCAGAGCATCCTCTTCGAACCATTCAGTGAGCCTGTGGATGGGGGTGGAGGGGGGTGGGGTTTGGTGCAGTCATCCTGGAAGAGACCACGCCCGTCGTGCTAGACCTGTTTCTTTACATTGTCATCTGTCTGTAGCTGTACCGTACAGGACAGACAGGCATAAACACGCGTGTTGGGGTTTCCTAAAAAATCGTCTCCTAAGTCCATAATGCAGTAAAATAGGATAATCCTTGATCAGTAATTGTGGAAAGAGGCACGGAAGGACAACAGCAACAACAAAACAGGAAACAAAGGCATTGCAAATAGTGATACTTCACAAAGCTTTACAGACACAATGGGGAACAAATCGACAACTTACTCAAGAAATAATACAAAACAGGCGCACACCATGAGGTAACGAGCAAACGACAGGAGTGAAGAACACAAACAAAGACGTGAAGGAGGAATCTGTGGCGCTAGCGTCGCTAAACAATGACAAATTCCCCCCTGCTGATTGTATACAAAGGTGAAATTGCTTTAGTGGCTGAAAAATAAGCGAGCGAGTGGTTGGAGATATGTAGATTCCTGGAGTGCTGTAGCAAAGCCATATCTCTGTAAAAGACTTTAACGAGGAGTTCATGTATAAAGAAACCCATATCTCTGTCACTTCAGAGCCAAATCTATACAGGCTGTACTGTGGCAGGTTTATTAGTGTCTTTTACCGGCCGTGTCATCAGCTGAGGGTTTACAATCAATGCGGGAATGATTGACAGACAACACCGTTATGGGAAAAAAGAGAGGATTGGGAGGAAGCAACTGCTGCTATAACGTGAGTGCGAGCAGAAACGTAATTAAACGTAAAAATAATAATAATAAAGTACAAGGTGCCGTCATTCTTTAATAAATAAATAAATAAATAAATAAATAGTCATCGTCGGCAAAGTGCTGCGGTGTACGAGGAATGAAGCGCTTCAGGGTGTGCTGTTATTGGAAAAGAATCGACTTCACGGTGGTAACACTGACTCGGTTTCATCACATCACCACGGCACTGGCGGTTCTCCTGTCACGGCGTGCCCCCCGAGGTGAAAACCTTCAAGCGTTTAGGATTTCTCACATGCAGGCCTTTTCATCTGAGATGAAATCCCTCTTTGTTAAACATTAAGCTAGGCAAAGAACCTGACACGCGGCACCGAAGTCACTCAGGCGTGTGCGCTTATTTACTTTTATTCAGTTTACGCGACGTGATAAATGTCGGACTCTGTAGAAACCGTGCAAACAGTGAAAGACCTGAGCTAGGCATCAGAAGGCTGTGAGTTCAAATCCCCACAGATTGGCGCTTTTGAGTCGTTGAGTCAGCTCTGTAACTCTCCGCCAATCAGCTGCTGCGATTTCCTTCTGTCTCATTGTGTATAAAAATGCCGTCTGAATGATGGACCGTAAATGTCCCGGGGGGGGGTTTGGGGGGGGCGGGGTGAAGGCTTCAGTGAAAAGCTTTGGAGGAAACGTTTGTGTTTCTGTTTGGCAGAGCAGATGTGAAATGTCTCAGCCAGAGCAGATAATATTACTGTGCAAAATCCTCTCTGGAGTCATTAGCCAGCTGTCTTACACACACACACACACACACACACACACACACATGGCAGTACTTTAATGTTCTAGGATTGCACTGTACTCCCATTGTCACCACTGATCCGGCTGCTTTTTTCTTTTCAGTTTAAGTTGGCTTTTTCTGGCCCTGAAATTAACCCTGCCTCCACGCTCAGCTCCCACCCTCATTTCCTTAAAAGGCAACTCAAGAAGGACGGGTGGTTCCGCCAGAGGAACGGGGTGGAGTCAGTTAGGGAGAGAAGAGGAAGTCTTGTTCTCAGCAGAGGGCTCTAAAACTTACATACTGCCCCTTTAATGCTTCTGTTATATGATACAATGCAGTAAAACAGTGCTTTAGCCTTTCTAAATCTGGCACGAGAGCGAAATAAATCAACAACTCTTCATACAAGTGTGGCAGTACCTGAACGGAATTCACCGAGTAACCTCTGCACCCCAATCTGTCTCACTCTCATCATCATTCCACACACACACACACACACACACACACTTACACAGCGCTTCTTCATTTTACAGCGCTGTGTCATTCTGTTCCTTACTCGTCCTTATCTCCTCCTGATTCCATCTTTTCTTTTCTTCCTGCACTGCTTTATTTCTTTCTCATGAAAGGATGGATTTTTTTTCCACAAATCCTGCCGAATGAAAACGACAAGTCTGATAAACCTGCCGAAACCTTAAAACCCCGGTCACTAAAAAAAACAACAAAAAAAACAACCCCCAAAAACGTGTGTCATTGATATGGTGGAGTTTTCTCTAAGAGGACTTTTTTTTCTTCAACATCATTTGATGAAAACAATGAACGTAAACATAACTTCACTTCATCACACCACCTCACCGTAGATTATTTTCCCACAACGGCGCGACGCCGAGTGTTTTATTCCGTACTTACTGGGTAAAATCCAGTTCAAATGCACACCGACGTCCAGCTTTGAGAAATCCGCAGACTCTCGGGGACGCTCTCGCTCGCTTTTTTTTTCTTCTCTGTGACTTAAATAGAAAAGAACTGATTGATGCTGGTTATAGCCGAAATAATACACCTTTATTGCATCTTTCCACCCCCCGCCGCCCCCCCCCTCTCTCTCAGTCAGCAGTTTCTAATAATCTGCTTGCTATAGAACCTGCTCCAGTTTAACTACTACTGCTCACTCCATCTTAATATCACCCAAAAGTGTTCACTGTACAGTAAAATGAAATGATCAGTAACTGTCGTGGGTTAAGGAAGGACTGGGTTTCTCAGCGGGGAGAGGTTTTACTGATTCCACTTCAGAATTCAGGAGAAAGGACTAATAAGTATAAAGAAAGCTTACATAATACAAGCTGACATAAAAACACCAGAAAGGTTAAGATAAGGGTTCATTTCATGGATACTGTTAGCGACACCACGGTGCTGTTGAATTCTCGATTCGGATTGGTCAGAAGGTGTTGATTAAAGTGCACCTATGATGGTTTTTCCGATATTCCCGTTCGTGTAGCGTGTGATATTCGTATCTGTTTGCGAAATAAAAAAGTCTGCAGAGTTTCAAAAATCAAAGCGCACGACAAACGGAGTTATCGACTCCCAAAAGAAGGAATCGATTCTGAACAGCTGAATCGAGTCGTTAATGATTCCAGACTTTACTTCCTGTACTGACCTACGTAGGTTTGTAACAAAAAAACCCCGCCTCTCGTCTTCATCGCCTGCTCGCTGACAGCGGAAGACCGTTCACGACAGACTGGGACGTCTGACCAATCGGAGCAGAGTATACTCTCTGAAAGGAGGAGTTTAGAACGAATCATTTATAACGGATCAGTGAACGAGTCGTTTGTGACACTGGGGGGAAAAAAGGTAACGCTGCAGTTTAAATGATGAGCACGTTAAAGTGTTTTTTGATCTCAAATGCACGTAAATCTATCGTATGAGAGCTTTAAAACAAAATTAGGTTTCAAATCCATAATAGGTGCGCTTTAATTCTCTGTGACAGAAGGTGTCATACATAATAATTTGCATAGTGACTTACGCCGTATGGTGTTTGTAATTGTTGAATAGTTTCTGTGAGGGGATGTTTATTTATTTAACATGTCACAGAAGGAGTCTCCAGTACCAGCGCTTTGTAAAGGTCAGAAGTAACGCTATAACTTTCCAGACGACTTCCGGACAGACGAGTTTCTCTGTAGCCGGACAACATGATGTTACGTAGTGCGTTTTATTCCTATAACCGCTGTTCCTATCTAACGATCAAATTGTTTGACGTGTCATAAAAGGTCTGCTATGTTACGGATATTTCGAAAAGAGCCTGCGCGTGCTAGCGTCGTTACATCGCTATCATACTCTCGACCAATCAGGACGACCGCTGCTCTGCAGGACTGCAGCTGAACACTGCTGTGGACGTTTTGTTCGGTGGTACTGAATCGGATGGTGTGTGCGTAATAGGTTCAAATCGACAGTATATTTTTAAATGTCTATATACGTACAGCTTTATTTTATTGGCTAGTTCCGTGTGGTTTAGGATTTGTCCACATGACTAGAAATCTCATTGGATGTTGACAGTAAATACAGGATTGTCAACAGTAGGTTTGTCGGAATGTAACAGTAGGTTATAAATATTAGATATCTTGGAAGTCAAGGTTTTGCTTCAGTACATGAGCCTGATGCTGATTAATCTGAGCCTTACTGATAATATTCTCTCTCTCTCTCTCTCTCTCTCTCTCTCTCTCTCTCTCTCTGTTGTGTAGGAACCTTGGGAAGTCTGGATTGCGAGTATCCTGTCTGGGTCTTGGTGAGAATCTTATCTTTTTTTAATCAATCAAAGCTCTTTGAAAACGCCTCGAGCATTTCTGTGTGAATCAGCAGCTTTGTAATTGCAGCAGTTGATGTCGTAGCCCGGTGTCGAGACCAGGAGCTGATTTCTCATTCAGTCTAGAATAGGTGTTTTTTAGCTTCCAGAGTACAAACAATGTAAATCTGCCTGCAAAGATACAAGAGCGGTCTTTAACACTGCCAGAGAGGGAAAAAAAACACATCCTACAGCTTTCTGTAGACACGAACTGAAAAACCTTCACACTGGGTTCTGTTATCTACTCTTACACAAAATGGCTGCTGTGGTCAAATTCTTTTATATGTATTGATTTACTGTGGATTATTTCACTGGACTCAAATTAAAGTGTTATATAAATAAAGATGAAATTATTATTATTATTATTATTATTATTATTATTATTATTATTATCATCATCATCATCATCATCATCATTATTATTATAAACATTATTATTATTATTATTGCTATTATTATCATCATCATCATCATCATCATCATTATTATTATAAACATTATTATTATTATTATTGCTATTATTATCATCATCATCATCATCATCATTATTATTATAAACATTATTATTATTATTATTATCATCATCATCATCATCATCATCATTATTATAAACATTATTATTATTATTGCTATTATTATCATCATCATCATCATCATCATCATTATTATTATAAACATTATTATTATTATTGCTATTATTATCATTATCATCATTATTATTATAAACATTATTATTATTATCATCATCATCATCATCATTATTATTATTATTATAAACATTATTATTATTATTATTATAAACATTATTATTATAAACATTATTATTATTATTATAAACATTATTATTATTATTATTATTATTATTATTATTATTGTTATTATTATAAACATTATTGTTATTATTATTATTGTTGTTGTTATTATTATTATTATTATTATTATTATGCCATAAAACTGATCGTGCAGACCGAACCGTAAAGCCTAGAGACTTGAACCTGTACTGGTGCACAGCAAGGTACAGCTTTGTGCTGTCTTATTTTCTGAAAGTGTGTTTTGCTGATTTTATTTATGTCGGCCATAGTGCTCGGAGCAGAATTTCTGAACTCGCCTGTCACGCAAAACCCTGACCTGTGCAGTCTGTGTGATTTCTGCTGTACGATCTGTTCCTGAGAGGCTGCTGGGATTTCTACAGATCAGCCTGCATTTGTTTTGTCTTTGTCCAAAGGTTTGGGAATTGGGAAACACACACAGGCGGACACATCTGGTCTTCTAGAGAGAATTAATGCGAAAAGTTAAGCTGAGCGAGAGTCGAGTCGGTTGCACCATTTACTTCACAATCAAACAGCAAACTCTGCATTGCTATTTCTGCGAGTAAAACCACTGAGGGCGTAGTCTGCACTGAGATGCAGGAGGGAAGTGCAGAAACTCGGCCTGCTTTATTGGGGCAAGTCCAAGAATCATAATATGGGTTAAAGCACAGACAAAGTTAGACAAGGATCATCTATATTCAAAGTCAAAACGCAAGCAAGAGGCAAAAGCCAGAACAAATGGGGAAAGAAGAAGGAAAAAAAAACTCAGAAAGACTCAGTCCAAAAATGTATGGTAGATACTGCACGTAGAAACAGCAGTCTATACATAGACCACTAACACAGAACAGATGAACACAATCAGGCAGCAAACCACTTACAGGACAGGGGTAGAGCTGAGACTAGAACAGAAACCAAAACAAACACAAGCACATGCCGTTCGTCGCCATGGGAACTGCAACACAATGTGGGAAACCATGGCACTTCTCATATATTGACCATTTATTCTGTCTGTAAGATTTAATTGATATACGACCAGAAATTTGTGGACACCTGACAAACCATATAGTCATATAGTGTATTTTGTAGTCAAGGATTACTCTAAAACATCTGGCAAAAAAAAAAACACCTGTGGAAAATGAGTCACGACATCTCTTCACAAAGTTTCTAGGAGTATGATTGGACATACTGTCCCACGTTGATCAGATGGGAGCTAATCAGACAAAGCTAGATGAAAACATTTTAGATTTTTATCATTTTATCTAACTATGTTAAAACATTTGGTATATCACACCCAGTGTTCATTTGGTATACCACACCTAGTGTTTATTTGGTATACCACCGCTAGTGTTTATTTGGTATATCACACCCAGTGTTTATTTGGTATACCACCCCTAGTGTTCATTTGGTATACCACACCCAGTGTTCATTTGGTATACCACCCCTAGTGTTTATTTGGTATACCACCCCTAGTGTTTATTTGGTATACCACCCCTAGTGTTTATTTGGTATACCACACCTAGTGTTTATTTGGTATACCACACCCAGTGTTTATTTGGTATACCGCACCCAGGGTTCATTTGGTATACCAACCCTTGTGTTTATTTGGTATACCACACCTAGTGTTTATTTGGTATACCACCCCTAGTGTTTATTTGGTATACCGCACCCAGTGTTCATTTGGTATACCACCCCTAGTGTTTATTTGGTATACCACACCTAGTGTTTATTTGATATACCACCCCTAGTGTTTATTTGGTATACCGCACCCAGTGTTCATTTGGTATACCACACCTAGTGTTTATTTGGTATATCGCACCCAGTGTTTATTTGGTATACCACCCCTAGTGTTTATTTGGTATACCACACCCAGTGTTTATTTGGTATACCACCCCTAGTGTTTATTTGGTATACCACCCCTAGTGTTTATTTGGTATATCGCACCCAGTGTTTATTTGGTATACCACCCCTAGTGTTTATTTGGTATACCACACCCAGTGTTTATTTGGTATACCACCCCTAGTGTTTATTTGGTATACCACACCCAGTGTTTATTTGGTATACCACCCCTAGTGTTTATTTGGTATACCACCCCTAGTGTTTATTTGGTATACCACCCCTAGTGTTTATTTGGTATACCACACCCAGTGTCTATCGATAGCACACATGGAATGTCTGCAGCACTACGTCCTTTGGCTCACTTTCTAACTTGTGGCTCAGTTTAGCAGCTCACATCTTCAAAAAATCCGAAACACACAGCATGTATGATTCAGAACCTGCAGTGAGACAAATCACTTTCTCACTAGAGTTCTCTTGGAGGCAGAGCTCAGATGCTCTCGAACCCGAGTGTGATTGCTGTGTTTTTACCTCCCTAAAGAGCACACCAAACTGACGAAACATCTCCCCACTGAGATCTTTTTCCTCACTGCTCTGTGGTGTGGTTTATACTCCACCTGATGGACGGAGAGAGTCAAGTGATGGGGTTTTGGCCGAATTGACACCTCAGCTACAGTAACAACTCCCTGCTCATCTCTGTTTCGTGTCCAATTGATACGGATGACAAACGGTGAGAGATGGAAAGAATAAGCCAATCTAGCCTCCGTTGCCTTTCTCACTTTCATCTTCTCTATTACCCTGTCATCTCCCCCGTATCGTTCACCATCTCTCTGTCTCGTATTCTCACCATCTCTCTCTCTCTCTCTCTCTCTCTCTCTCTCTCTCTCGCATTGTAAGTAATGCTTTTAAGTCTCTCTCAAAAGCTTCATCTCTAAGAGAAAAAACACTTACATATGACATTATAATTCGACTCGACTCTGACAGCATTTCATAGTTCCATAAATTCACAAGTTTGTTTAATACTCAAATGTTTGTGCACCCCTCCTCATAAAAAGTCTTTTTGGAGCAGACCAAATATACAAAGACTCATACAAAGACCAAGTTGACTGTTAATAAGACATTAAATGCTAAAGGATAAAACACTCCGTGTCATATTGTTGTAGGAAAATAATCACCTATAGGATAGTGTGATGAAGCGGAGTTACCGTTGCCACATCTGAAGTGTTTTATTCTGCTTACACCACAGCAAATTGCATTACATGATTACGTTTTATCACACTTTATTCAGTGAAGAATAACAGGTCATGCTTTTCACACAATTAATGTTGTGGACCATCCAAAAAAAAATGAAAGGATCAGCTATATCAACTACGTCTATAGCGACTATACGCAGTTGTCCCTTCGGAAGACTCTCTTTTGTCTCTCTATTGAAGTTAATAACCGGCCGGTGGTGTCTCAGCGGTTAAAGGCTCTGTGTTACTGATCAGAAGATCAGGAGTTCAAGCCTCAGGACTGCGAAGCTGCCAATGTTGGGCCCTCGAGCAAGGCCCTTAACCCTCAACTGTATAAATGAGATAAATGTAAGTCGCTCTGGATAAGGGCGTCTGCCAAACGCCGTAAATGTAATGTAATGTAATAAGAACGCAGCTCGATACATTACCCAGTGACTCCAAAGTGTAAACTCCTCTATCCTAAAGATGTCAGATTGTTACATGGAGCATCTGCAGTTTAAGTCCCCGCGTATGTTCTTATTATAGAACGCAAAAGCATGCAGTATTACAGTGTACAGTAACCTGCTTTTATAGAAAATATATCCATAAAAACAATTCATCTGCGGTATGAGTGACAATAACCATCGCAGTTTGATCTTTTCTTTCTAATCAGTCACGCTTTCATGGCAGGCGTATAAAGTTTACCTCAAATAATCCTTTTTCTGATTAAGTTTCTCACGATCTGCGAGAATAGCCTTAACAGCAAGTTAAATCGACCGGATTGTTTTTGAGTCTTTTATTTAAAAAAAAAAAAAAAAAAAAAGTTTTTTCAAAAAAAAAAAAATAAATAAATAAAAAAAAACCAGACTTTTTTTTTTAGTCTCAAAAGCATTTAAAAACAATTTTGTGTCTTTATTTATTTATTTATTTATTTATTTGGAAAAGAGGCCGTGCGGTTTTACTTTATGATGGTCTTACTGCTGGTTAAGTACACAGCTATTTTATCCATGCTAGCGATCTCCTTGAATTATCACTGCAACGGCGCGTCCTCCCTAAAGTGAACGGTGATGGCTACGGTGCTTAGCGTTCGGTTGCTAACATGCACTGTGTATTGCTGCATGCTGCATGAGGATCGATGCGTCCTGGCCCGGGCTCATTCGGTGTAATTGTACGGGGATGAACGCAGAAGTACGCAAAAGCAGGAAGGAGAACAGATCGATGCGCTTCGTCGGAACGGTCAGCAGTTTCATCCGCATTCATCTGTGAACCGAGTGGAGAAGGAAAAGAGGAAAGGTGTGTGTGTGTGTGTGTGTGTGTGTGTGAGTGTGGAGGCGGTGGGGCGGAGAGGAGGATGCCGAATTCTACATTCTGATTGGTCAAAAGCTGTTTTCTATAATATCTGCAAAATCATTTGTTTAGAGTAATGATTTAGATCTCTCGTACTGCAGACGCTCCACGTAAACGGGTTTCGAAGACGCGTTATCGTTGATACGGTAATGTTTTCTGTAAGGAGTCTCCAGTGTCAGGGCTTTTGGTTTTACAGCTGTACCCTTTCTTTGTGACTTGACACGCAGCGTTTTTGTGAGAGAGAGAGAGAGAGAGAGATAAAGGAAGGCTGGTGAGCCTTTTTCGAACGAACTTGTTTCACGGGACGTTCCGCGGCGTTGATCGTAACTATGAACGGATAATAAGTACGACGGCTCGTTCTTTAACGTATAAAAAATCGCTCGTGTGGCGAGAGAGGAATAAAACACGTCAGGACGTGCCGTTACAGGAAAATAATCAGCTCCGTCGCGGTGACTCAGCTTCATCACACCATGCTTCAGCTTCATCACACATGCTTTCCTGGGAAATTGTGGATCGCGATACCGATCCACGTCGTTTAAACGAAGCCGAGAAGGACGTGTATGCTGACTCGAGCGGTTCTCGAGTGTTGTAGCGTGACGCTGGAGCTCAGTGCCACTGCTTCATGCCACCTCACAGCAGCGGTGAGTGTGGCACAGAGAGGATTATGGTAATAAACGCTTTGAGTGCGCGCTGAGCGACTCATCCTGACCCGGTAGAGCAGTAGTGTGTTCCTGATCCAGTCCTCCTGAGTCAGGGTGAACTTCAGCGCTCTGGCAACCGATTTAAAGCCGTCGAGTCGTTTCTTCGGCTTTGCTCCCATTTGATCCGGCATCCGTCACAGGACTCACAGGAGAGCTGAGGTAAATGCTGAGTGTCTCCGCTGTCATCTTCTGTCTGTTCTGAAAGCAGCCGACGTATCGTTCAGCCGAGATGACGTGACGATCGGTGTGTGTGTGTGTGTGTGTGTGTTTTGCAAGCGCTGACCCTCATGGCCCCTTTAATTGTGTGGCTCTCAGAGGAACTATTCATGGGAAATGAAACGGGATAGACAGTTTCTTGGGGAGAAATGCATAAGTAGCGGAGGAAAGATTGGGATTTAATGCCACACACACACACACACACACACACACACACACACACACACTTTGTCCACACTGAGTAATCAGTTTACACCAGTTTCCCGTGTAGAGAATGAAAAAAAAAAAAAGCTCATCGATTTGAATTAACGCTCGAACAAATGACTAATTGACGGGTTGGGTCGTTTTCTTCGTAATGCTCGCCGCGGTCCAGGCGTGCGTTTCTACTGCGAATGTTTCCGCGTTAAAAATCACATCAGTGCCACCAAAAATTTCTCTGCGAATGCAATGACGTATCTGAGAAGCGCAATAATTATAAATGTGTTGCTCTGTACATCTAGAAGGACAGGAATGTTATTATATAATATTTTCATTCTCTGGCATCCTGTGTGAGAGGATACAGTATATTAGATACACAGTGTATTACGTATATTAAAGGGGCAGTATGTAGTTTTAGCGTGTTTCAGCTCCCGCCTTTGAGGTGAACAGTAAATGGTCCGCACTTATATAGCGCTTTTTTAACCTTAGCAGTTCTACAACGCGCTTTACACTGGCTCTCATTCACACACACACACACCAATGGTAGCAGAGCTGCCATACAAGGCGCTAGCTTGCCATCGGGAGCAACTTGGGGTTCAGGACGCTTCAGTACGTGGAGTCACGTGCGCCGGGAATCGAACCGCCAACCCTACGATCAGTGCACACCCCGCTCTACCACCTGATCCACAGCCGCCCAAGGAGAACTCTATTGCTTTGCTTTGCTTTGCTTCAAAACGGCATCCAGTAAGGAAAAGTTCTGAGCACCTTGGGCTGGGGTGGAGATTCATTTCTGGGCCAGAAAAAAAAAAAAAAAAAAAAAAGTAAACAGAAGTGTGAAATTGAGAAATGAGTCACTTACGCTGCATGCTAATACTACACTGCGGAGAAAAAAAGGATACTCTGTGCACTCGATCATAGTAAAAACGATGACTTTCCCAGCATGCACCTCTCCTCTCCTGACTGCTCCGTACGCCTATAAATCCATTAGTCGGTTAATTAAGGAACAGGAAGCATACATCATTTCCTAAAATGCCTGAAGATGGATTTCATTTACATGGTTCTTATGCGTTCTAGGAAACACTCTTAAGTTCTTCGAGGGTTCCTTATGGGTTTGTCCAACGATAGTTAAAGGTTGTAAGTAAGTTCTACGTAGAACCTTTACGGGTTCCCCCAGAGGCACAACGTTCTTGTGAATGAATGACTGCTGCGAAACGAACGAGTAACGACGTATTAATGATTGCTTTTCTTTCTTCTTTAGGCACCTGGGTGACTTTCGGAGGTCAGATTTCCGACGAGGTAATGTTTTACGTTGTTAACGTTCCTCTTATATCCCGCCACAGCGATCTGACAACAAGTACGGGTCGAATAATTAAAGAACGTCCTACTTTGCCTTTTATCCGTCGATAGTTATCGTCGCGGAACGTCGAGCTAGTTCCTGTTCTCACTCCCGCGATGGCAGCTATAAACGACCGTACCCCTCTCTCATCTTTCTCTCGACGTTAATAAGATGACACAAACGCAGCGTCTTACCTTACCGACTAACTCAAACTCCTCCGTCGCGAACATTTCGGGAAAACTGGCCGCTACCGCTTTACCTCCGACTCTATCGGAGCACTGACACCGGAGACTCCTTACATCAGTGTTAAATATATATCTATGTGGAGCTGCGACTGTACAAGCCCCGGCGAGTACAAGCTGAGGTATTGTTACGAGTACATTTCGGATGCGCTTCTCTTCAAACCGTCTTCGCAGCCATCGGGATCCGCTCTGGAAGGACGCGTAAATCAGACTTTATTGTCCGGAAAATACGGCGGCGCTGGAATAAAGCAGCAGGTCTACGGCGTGCTCTCCGTCTGCTCACTTCAAGACATTATAGAACAGCAGCTGGTGCTATTAAAGCAGCTGAGGATGAAGAAACTTTCCTGAAAGTACAAACACGATGCCTCACGGTGTAGGTTACTCATCTCTGTGTCCAGATACCTCCAGAGCTTTACATCAGACACTGTCTGTATCCATCTCTGCCTTTATTTCCGAGAGGGCAAAGGTCAAGAACCTCAGGGTACATCTGAGGCAAGGTCTCTCACCATAGTCGTCCAGATCATCTGATCATCTCCCACCCTCCTCTCTCTCTCTCTCTCACACACACACACACACACACACACACACACACACATACATGAATGACTCAGTGGTCCCTTTAGGTGAGATGGATGTCAGGAATGTTTGTACACAAAGTGACAAACACAACGTTCATGAAGGTATTGGACATGCGCCTTTTGAACCAGTGCTGATGGCACGATATGGATGTAGAGATCGATGCAGATCTAGGGGCGTGTCTAGGGGGCGTGCCACTCTGTGTGATCACCCGACACGACTGACAGTCTGGACTGTGAAGAAATCAGCCCCAGCATCGCTCCTCACTTCCTCACAGCATCCCGTGTGCTTTTCTCGCGAACGTTCGCGGTGCTGTCGCGTTCGGTTCCACTAGAATCCCCAATAATCCACTTTAAGACAGCGGTTAATGTGATGTGATGAGGACGGAAAGACTAAAACCTTACGGTAACGTCCGTTTATCTTTGAAAGACAGCAGGGTTTAGCTCTGCTAGCAGGCGGCCATCTTTAAATGCCGGGTTATTGTTCTGGACGGAAATCTCCAATAGGGTTAATGCGCTTCATGGCACCGGGCTCAGCCAAGACATCTCGTTAACTTAATGAGCGTAAGTCTTCCTCTTTTCATACGTCCGTGCTCATCCCCTTCGCCTTCCTCTCGTTTGCTTTTTCCGCTTCTCCGCGTGAGGATCGCGGCGTGACTCGGATCGTGGCTCAGCTGGAAATACGGAATGTTTTCAGTTTCCAGGCAGAGCCTCGGAGAAAGCAAATCACATTAGATTAGCTGGTTTAGAAAAGGCCCCAAGGAGGTAATCTTGCACATGCAAACACACACACACACACACACACACACACAGACACACACACAGACACACACACACACACAGACACACACAGTGCTTTGGAGAAAAATATACAAGGCTCACTGCACAGTGATTATTCCGTGTCACTGAAAGAGCAAAGTGCTGTTATGACCTTACTGCTTCTGCTGAGCACACCAACACACAACTCAACACATTTCAACAACACACTTAAAACACACACCTCAACACACCTCAACACACCTCAACACACCTCAACACAACTCAACACAACTCAACACACAACTCAACACATTTCAACAACACACTTAAAACACACACCTCAACATACTTCAATACATCTCAACACACTTCAACACACCTCAACACAACTCAACACACCTCAACACAACTCAACACAACTCAACACACCTCAACATACTTCAATACATCTCAACACACCTCAACACAACTCAACACACCTCAACACAACTCAACACACCTCAACACAACTCAACACAACTCAACACACCTCAACACACCTCAACACAACTCAACACAACTCAACACACCTCAACAACACACTTAAAACACACACCTCAACACACCTCAACACAACTCAACACACAACTCAACACATTTCAACAACACACTTAAAACACACACCTCAACATACTTCAACACAACTCAACACACCTCAACACACCT
>NC_071284.1:33001046-33026046 GCF_001660625.3 Ictalurus punctatus
ATCAGTAGTCCGACGTCTTAACCACGATCAGTAGTCCAACTTTCCGATCAGTAGTCCAACCTTCCGATCAGCAGTCCGACGTCTTAACCACGATCAGTAGTCCAACCTTCAGATCAGTAGTCCAACCTTCCGATCAGCAGTCCAACGTCTTAACCACGATCAGTAGTCCAACCTCTTAACCATGATCAGTAGTCCGACGTCTTAACCACTGAGTTACCACTGGCCTGCAGTACGTCACATAAACTGTCTTCGTCAAAGTGACGTTTTCACTTATTAAAAAAATCATTATGGGATTTTTTTAAAAATTCTTTCAAAAATCTGACACTTGAGTTGTGCTTGCTCAGCGAGATAAAACAATGTGAATAATAAATGAACTCTTTATCGCTGTAGCTGTACCTGCTTACTGTATTGAATCATTCCAGCTCCATCCTGCGCTTTTAAAAATCCCTTTCCCGTCTAATAAACTCTCAGCAAAAAGTTTGAAGACGCAGTAATATGAGTCAAATAGCTCTGATTGATTAAACATGCACATAGACATTGCATGCGTTTGTGCGTGACTTCACACACATGACAGCGGCGTCGATCTCGGTCTCTTCCTCATCCCCGGCTCCAGACAAAAATCGTGATCGAACATTTTCCAGACAAAATATCGTTCATTCTAAATGCTTCATAAGTGCGTTGATTTGCTGAGTGTAAAACGCGGCCTTGTGCTTGTACATCTGCAGTAAAGCAGTAAAGCACCTGCAGGGATCCAATTCCCTGAAGAACTCAGGATTGGTTTTTTGGGGGGTTTTTGGTGGATTTTATATGAGACTGGGCGCTATCCGTCTTCTTAATCTTTCCGCCGAGGATGAAACTGCTGGATTGATGTTTATTAGCGATATTAACTTTCTCTCTCGCTTTATCTCTCGCTCCCTCTCTGTGTTGTATTTTTCTCATGGACTCTTTCCTCTACTCCCTTTTCACCCCCTTTTTTAATACCAGATGTCACACACACACACACACACACACACAGACACACACAGACACACACACACACTACTTTATACCAAGAATGCACAACTTGTATACTTACCTATGGACATCGACAGGCACATCACATCCCTTACAGACTAGGTAGTGTGTTAAGTGTTGGCTAGTTTTACTCAGCATTCATGCTAGTTGTTAACGCTAGCTAGTTTTACTCAGCATTCATGCTAGTCGTTCACGCTAGCTAGTTTTACTCAGCATTCATGCTAGTCGTTCACGCTAGCTAGTTTTACTCCGCATTCACCGACTACTTTTACTCAGCATTCATGCTAGTCGTTCACACTAGCTAGTTTTACTCAGCATTCACCAACTACTTTTACTCAGCATTGATGCTAGTCGTTCACGCTAGCTAGTTTTACTCAGCATTCATGCTAGTCATTCACACTAGCTAGTTTTACTCAGCATTCATGCTAGTCGTTCACACTAGCTAGTTTTACTCAGCATTCATGCTAGTCATTCACACCAGCTAGTTTTACTCAGCATTCACCAACTACTTTTACTCAGCATTCATGCTAGTTGTTCACGCTAGCTAGTTTTACTCAGCATTCATGCTAGTTGTTCACGCTAGCTAGTTTTACTCAGCATTCATGCTAGTCATTCACACTAGCTAGTTTTACTCAGCATTCATGCTAGTTGTTAACGCTAGCTAGTTTTACTCAGCATTCATGCTAGTCATTCATGCTAGCTAGTTTTACTCAGCATTCATGCTAGTCGTTCACGCTAGCTAGTTTTACTCAGCATTCACCAGCTAGTTTTACTCAGCATTCATGCTAGTCGTTCACGCTAGCTAGTTTTACTCAGCATTCATGCTAGTTGTTAACGCTAGCTAGTTTTACTCAGCATTCATGCTAGTCGTTCACGCTAGCTAGTTTTACTCAGCATTCATGCTAGTCCTTCACGCTAGCTAGTTTTACTCGGCATTCATGCTAGTTGTTAACGCTAGCTAGTTTTACTCAGCATTCATGCTAGTCGTTCACGCTAGCTACTTTTACTCAGCATTCATGCTAGTTGTTCACGCTAGCTACTTTTACTCAGCATTCATGCTAGTTGTTCACGCTAGCTACTTTTACTCAGCATTCATGCTAGTCGTTCACGCTAGCTACTTTTATTCAGCATTCATGCTAGTCGTTCACGCTAGCTAGTTTTACTCAGCATTCATGCTAGTTGTTCACGCTAGCTAGTTTTACTCAGCATTCATGCTAGTCGTTCACGCTAGCTAGTTTTACTCAGCATTCATGCTAGTCGTTCACGCTAGCTAGTTTTACTCAGCATTCATGCTAGTCGTTCACGCTAGCTAGTTTTACTCAGCATTCATGCTAGTTGTTCACGCTAGCTAGTTTTACTCAGCATTCATGCTAGTCGTTCACGCTAGCTAGTTTTACTCAGCAACAAAATGTACATGTGCAAAAAAAAACCCCTTTATCTCAGATTTACTCTCTCCTTTCTTCATTTCTCCTCCTAATGTGACTTTCTTCCTCACTTCATCTCAGTGTCCTCTCTCCGCTCCTCTTCCTCTCTCTGGAATAAGAAGTGTGTTCTTGGTGTTAAGACTCTACAGCTGGTTGTACTTTTACACCCGGAGGAACCTCGCTGAGACACTGTCACTGAGTCACACACAATCGATTACTCCACAGACGCCATCTGTTAGAGTGCAAAGAGTGTGTGTGTGTGTGTGTGTGTGTGTGTGTGTGTGTGTGTGTGTGTGTGTGTGTGTGTGTGTGTACATGCCTGTGAGTCCATGTGCTTCATATCAAGCACTCAGTGTGAAACATAACACATGTTCCTCAGTGATGTAAGTGTGTGAGGCTTTCTACGTGTGTTTTTATATGTTAGAAAACAAGAGTGTCATATCTGCAGTTCTCCTGAGGTGTGTGTGTGTGTGTGTGTGTGTGTGTGTGTGTGTGTGTGCGTGCGCGTGTGTCTAATAGGAATGTGTCCGTGCTGCGGATTTTAATGCCGTGTAATCATTATTGCATGGACTTCAAAACAGCACTCTCAATTTCTTTGCACTTTCACGAGTTTGTGTGCATGCGTGTGTGTGTGTGTGTGTGTGTGTGTGTGCTGTAAATCCGAGTTTACTGTCACTCCACGAAACAGTTCGACACGGATCACCGAGTGGAAAAACCCATCCAACTGAATCTCTCCTCGTGCCACGGCGACACGTTCGCCTTTTTTAACGACGCTTACAGATTCTCGTCAGAGGATCGTTTATTCGGCAAGCATTAATGCTAACACTTCGGCGTAGGAGGTCGTACATTCCTCGTTAACACACGGCTATTACGTGTGTGTGCTGCGTGATGGGACGGGAGGTCGTTCCAGCGGCTGGCGTCGTCGTCTCACAGCTCCGGGGTTCGATCCTGAGCTTGGGTTACTGTCGAGTTCGTTGCGTCCTCCTTGTGTCTCTATGGGTTTGCTCTGGGTTCTCCGCTTTCCTCCCAAGTCACAAGCTGTTTCTAGCTGCTAGAATGTAAGTAAATACAGGAAATAACTTGCTTCATCGATGTAGCTATAAACAGATAATAAAAAAAAAAACAATTATGATGATTCATTCTTCAAGCCATGGACAATTGCAATAGTTAGGAAACTGTTGTGGTGAGATAAGAGGAATAAAACACTTCTGGACATTATAGGACAATAATTTCCCGTCTCAGGGGGTGGTAACAGGAACACCCTATCCCATCATCGCACCACAACATTGTTGATCATTTTCCTATACCAGCACGACGCAGAGTGTTTTATTGATTTTATAGCACGGCGATTCGGAGATGATCGCAGATCGGTTCGTTAAATAAAGAACAACGTTGATTGTTTTCATTAAACAGTGTGTTAGAGAGTGTTTCATTCGTTTTACGACAGCATCTGCTGCTAAACTCGCACGCATTCAGGGAGAGATTTATCCTGGTCGGGGTGGCGGACGATGATCCGGGGCCAGTCCCTGGAACACCCCGTTGAAGGGACACAGGAAATGATACGTGGACAGTAACACAGGCTCAGGATCGGACCGGGGACACTGGAGATTTTGAATCTGCAGCGCGATAGCACCACCATGCTACAATATTTAGCATCCTGAATCCATTACAGAAACTCTCATTTCAGTCAACTCTCATGCTGAAACGTCTCTGTCTCTCTCTTTTTCTTTTTCTTTTTTTTACCTCCAGGAGATCCAGTCTAGTGATCACGACTAAGCTCTACTGGGGAGGAAAGTAAGTGAACCCCACAATGACCTCACTTCCTGTAAATCTCAAACCTGTTAAAGACTGAAGTGAAACAGGTCTGTTCTACCTCCATCCTCTACCGCTGATCCCGTCCTGGACCACACTGGAACGTTTACACAGACATCACACATGCTGAAAATGTCACAGATCCCAGACGTATCATTCTACAGTTATCACACCGCTCACGTTACAAGATTTACGCGGATTACGCTCCTGAATCACGTACGGATTTCTCATGAAGAAAAACGAAAGATTCCGATTCAAGCCAACATGGCCGACTTTCGGGCTCGCGGTCAAAATAGCGTTTTCACACCAGTTTATCGTGGTTAATGTTTACTTTTAGACATCGGGAACGCCGCGGTCACGATCGAGGAGATTAGACCTATTGAGATCGGATTTAACGCACGGGAAAATAAACCTCGAGGTCGTCCCATTTATGCTCTAGCGTGAGCCAGGAATTATGTGAGAATGTAGGGTTAAACTCCGTCTTAATTATTATTTTCTAATGACATTAGCCTGTAATTAATTCCGTAATTATATTGTCTTTAGGGTCTAATTGGGAACAGTCATAACAGTGAGACAGCTGCCTCGGGGGTACGTTTACATTTAAGCGTTCAGCTGCCAGGCGCTTCCACAGCGACTTCGTGTGGAAACTCAGTCACGCTTGCCTCAGGGCACTGAAAGTGTTTAATAATGCGCAATAGTGTAGAAATGTTACACTCGTTTGCATATTCCGGAAAAACTCTCGGCAAGGAAATGCTATATTAAGTGCTTGAGTTCTCAGGAAATAAAGGAAATAAATATTAAACACTCAGCAAAATCCGAGTAAAGAAAAAAAAAGCTCGAATTTTGATTAAAATCCACATCAAAAAAACAACTAGCTGAGAACTGTTCGGGCGTGGCCTAATATTCTAACGAGCACGCTTCCGACCAATCACTGCAGCCATGTTTAGGTCGAAAATGTACGAAGCGTTCATACGAAGTTCATGCCGAGTGTTGACGCAACATCAACGAACGAAGCGAATGAGAAATCACAAAGCGTTCGGCATTACCGAAAGGTCCAGAACTGTGTTGTACGTTTTGTTTTATTTCATTGCAGTTCATAAATAAAAAAGAGTTTGGCCAAGAAGCAGCCTGGAGTCAAGCTCGTGGTCTCCAGAAGTCAGAAATGAGATAGCGAGCTGAGAGAGAAGCTCGTCCCATCACTGAGAAGTGTCAACACTACGGCTGTGAGAGTTAGGCTTGGGGGGTATTGTTGTTATTGTTTGGAGATGATGCAGAGGCCGAGGTCTTCATGGATGGAGAAAACAAAGAGAAGAGTTTGGTGTATGTTTTGCGTGTCGGCAGGAGTCACTCGGTACGTTTACCTGGACGACGATAATCCGATATGAACACGATACTCTGATTAAGAAACTAGAACGTAAACAGAAATTATCGACGACCTTAATCCGATTAAAGTCACACTCGAGGTAAACACAGATGGAATTAAGGCGTGTGGAGTGTTCCTGTTTTAGTCGCGTTATCGACGTGCGTTACAGACACGTACACACTTTAATCACACTATTAACGTCGTGTGAGAGTTTCCACCGCATTGTGAGACAGGACACGTACACACACGGCAGCGCTCGACCGTTTGACTGCAAACAAGAGAGCGCGGCTGCGTCCCAAACCGCGTCCTTGCCTGCTATACAGTAGGTGAAATACACATATCTCAGCTACTATATAGACGGTACGTACGCGGTTTGGGACGCGGCCCACCGCTTCAAGCGGTCGTCTATTTGCACGTACGGCACGACAAATAATTAACCGCACCTGAAGCTTTCGTAAAATTAAAAATAAAAACACCCAAAACCGTACACGGTCCCATAACGAAGACCGACTGTATGCCGATACGTGAAATTCTGGAGCGACGTCGGACGGCGTGGCGCGGTGACGTAACGACGTGCGCCGTTAATCCATCTACGTTCTATAACACGTAACACGGGAACATGGAAGGAGTATTCTAAAAGCCACTCATGTAAACACCTTAATCAGAATATCGTCTCATTCAGAATAAGCTCAATAATTAGATCAGCGCTGTCCGTGTAAACGTCGTCAGTGACAAGGAGTAGAGCTGTTACTGTTTGTTTTGGACAGATTAAATTGGATACGCTACGTGCAGAAGTTTCCGAATAAATATTTTACCTCAATTTTCTCCACAGGCTTGAGTGTTTTTAATTCTGCGATACTGTGAACCCGTGATACTTTTGAGATCCTTGAAGATCTGTGATTTTCTTTTATTTTATTACAATCGTGGAAAGTTAGTATAGTTAGGGGTCCGAGCACCTCAGACCTACTTAACGTGTTCTATCGGGTGGACGTATAATTAACGTTCATGGAATAAAACCGGACGGTTTTCGGTGAGACGGGAGCTCTGATTTTACGTCCTCATATTCGCCGTGATCTTGATTCATTAGACTTGATTCTGGTTTGGGGTTGAAATCACAGTAATGATGCAGACCTTCGGATCTCTGCAGCTCCTCAGCGATGACTCACTCAATGCAGAATGAATATTACACAGCCTCTCATAGACTCTAGAGCATACTGTACAGTAACTCTGGCCATTTATAGTGAAATACTCCAAACGGGGCTATATGCGACTGTATATGTTTTACTGCCATGTATGTAGAACCTAAACAAGTTCTATAAACAAGGAGGTCTACAAACGGGGCTTCATTTAGAAAGGTTCGCTCAAATCTGTTCTCACGTTCCATGGATTCCAAGTCGACACTAAAAATGTTCTTACGTGAACGCAAACTACGACGTAAACGCACCGACCGTCCTCCTTACAAACAAAAATGAAGTAAAAATAAAGGTTCCGATTAGAACCAAAAACGACTTTTGAGCCTGACACCATAGGAGAACGCTTTTAAGTTGCACAAAGAACCGTTTATTTACTGGTGTATGAAAGAATCAATACACCGCCCTGAAGAACCTATAATGAACCATAAAGAACTTCTTTAATCTCCATAGAACCATTGAATCAACTCGAGAACCTTATGCAGTTAAAAATGGTTCTTGACAAGGAGAAGGTTCTTTGAAGTATGTATGGTGCTGAAAGGAACCATGAAAGAACCTACATTCTTAAGAGTGACACCATCGCACACGTCTGCGTCTTCGTGAGGACGTTCCATTGCTGTAATGCTTCCTGTAGCTAAGCTGTGCTACACCTAACCCTGGGGTTCACCCTAACTTCACCTTTAACTTCACCAAAAACACACACACACACACACACACACACACACACACACACACACACACACTGGTGATGATGCAGTCCTCAGGGAATGTCTCAGCTGGGAGCGATGATAAGGTTTAAGCAGAAAGGAATTTTCTATTTCCTGTAGAATGTGTGTGTGTGTGTGTGTGTGTGTGTGTGTGTGTGTGTGTGTGTGTGTGTGTGTGTGTGTGTGTGTTGATATGCAGGCATTGTGCAGGGATTTAGTTATAGGAAAGGAATGAATGAGTTTCAGCCTGGAGGAGGGAGAGAGGAATTCTCAGAGGGCAGACAGACGTACCTGCAGTAAACAGGTCCATAAATGCAGACAGACAGACAGACAGACAGACAGACAGACAGGGGTACAAAGAAACAGGACATAGGGCGCAGATGTTGAAGCTGAATGAATTTGCTTCAAGCTGATTGTGTGTGTGTGTGTGTGTGTGTGTGTGTGTGTGTGTGTGTTCACAGAGCCGAGACTGAGAGAGGCCTTTCCAGAAAGCATATAATAGAAGGTAACGTATGATATTTGTCTCTCAATACACACACACACACACACACACACACAAACGCACAAACAAAATGATAGCCGTTACCCACAATCCTGTGTGTATAAGAGAGCAGAGATGCTGTGGACAGTCAAGCACAGTTCAGTGTGTGTGTGTGTGTGTGTGTGTGTGTGTGTAGGGACTGAGTGTTGGTCTCAGAGCAGCTCTAACTATCACACAGCACATCAGCCACAGAGGGAGACGATAAATAATGAGTGTGTGTGTTCTCAGCACCGGCCAGCACTTCTGTTCTGTGGTTTGGAGTTCTAAGTGTTGTGTTCTCGCTCTCGCTCTCGCTCTCGCTGTCTCTCTCTCGCTCTCTCTCTCTCTCCCCGTCCTTTTCTGTCCATCTGGTGCGTGCCAAACGAGCCTCGTTACGTTCGCACCCATGAGCAAAGTTCAAACGTTGGTCTCCTCAGACCTCAGAACACACACACACACACACACACACACACGGATAGACTATCCACTCCACACAAGCATGCACACACTCCATCTCAAACACACTGAATTGTGCGTGTGCAGGAACAGCGACTCGCTGCCACGTAACCGTGCGATGCATACAAATAGGCTAATGTGTTTGAATCGGATGAATAATCAGCGCACACACTCACCGATCTGCACGTTATCATTTCTCGCAAAGAAAGAAAGAAAGAACATGAGCAAAACACGAGCACGTCTTATCCGTTTTGCGTATTCCTTCCGTTAAGTTGTGTACTCTCATCGATTTGTTTAGCCCCCGGGTGTGATATATGCAGCCTGGAAATCACTTCACGAACAGAGTTTGAGTACATTTATACAACCGAAGGGCAGGTATTAAATTTGTCTGTATTAAATTTACCGAGTCTCGGCGTTTACTATAGAGGTGAAACCTACAGTATAGGTTTGGACAGGGTCCCAATCCATCGCAGGGCACACTCACATACACACTCACACCCCCGTTCATACACTACGGACACTTTGGACACGCCGATCAGCCTACCGTGCACGTCTTTGGACTGGGGGAGGAACCCGGAATACCCGGAGGAAATTGCCGTGGGTTATATAAGAAACTCACACCTAATGATTTTATCTACAGCGTCTAGAAACCAACGTCACGGGTGTTACCCAGTTCCAACTGAAGACACCCTGTTAGCAAGAGCACAAGCCCCTTTGCAGTGATGTATGGGCTAAGATTAGCTTGGGTGTCCGTTACTATTCGTACGTATTTTCTTTGCAAGTGCCGGGCTTTGCACGGACTGTCAGGTCGCGCTCTTGTGATTGTAGCGAACGAGCCGTTAACGCCGGAGCAGTGTTAAATAGAGTGCGGAAGTGTTTGTGCAAAGAGCTCATTCACGATGATGTAATACGATCATTGTTGAACCGTAATAACCATATATGTGCCATACTATAGTGTAGTGATTATGAATACTGTAATATAACCAAAGAAAGAGAAAGAAAACAATCGGTTGAGAAAGTATTTGATGAGAGAGAGAGAGAGAGAGAGAGAGAGAGAGAGAGAGAGGTCTATTACAGTTCTACTCTTCAGGTATATACCGCTGCTGATGGGTCAGTAGTCGAGACGAACGGACACGGGCTACAGGGAGTTCCAGCAGCAGCACACTGTCAGAAATTAGCTTCCGACACACACGGCTGCGGGTTTAAAGCATCTTACACACTGAGAACTGCTGCTTCCTTGGGAAAAGCTCATAAAACCATTCACCCGGGCAACGTGCTAATGTTGCGCATCATTCCCAAACTCCAGGGGCCAGTTAGAGCGCTGCTAACGAGTCCTGCTTCCTCTTATAACATTCTCACTCTTTTCCCAAGAGTTAGTTCACTATGTTTACATATTTACATATTGTATTCCCCAACACAACATTACACCAAACACAGACGTTTCTGAAGAACCGAACGGTTCTGTAACCACTACCACAGTTCCTGGAGGAGAGCGTTGATCGGCCATTTGGTGTAGTTTGTGTTTGACTAATTAGCAAAGCTTAAACTAAGTTTGAAAAGTTAGCTGCAGTTTGAAAATTCCTCCAAGGGCACGTGACGGTAACAGATTTTTAAAGGAGGGAAACCTTTTTCTCAAATGGAAGCCCTCTGTTCTTGGATTAACCTCAAGGAAATTAAAGTTCCATCTAACCATTTTGCTGTAATCTTGCCTTTCCACCAGACATCACGGCTCCGAACCCACATCTATCTGTATCCCGTGTGTGTGTGTGTGTGTGTGTGTGTGTGTGTGTATCCGACCGATCACATAACTCTATCTGTGAAAATTTTACTTTGGTAGAAACACACCAAAAATGACTGAGTTCCTTTAAAAAAAAATAGTTCCTGTGTTCCCGAACAAGTTCATACATTTCTGAAACATTTCCTTTGAGGGACACACACCAGAAGTTTCTAATAAAATATTCCTGCTTCCTTAAATAAGTTCCTAACCCCGAAATGGTTCCTTTGGAGGAAACACTGAATTTTCCAAAACCGAAAGTTCCATAGTTCCTGAAAAGATTCCTTTGGTAGAACACACCAAAAGTATCTGAAAACCATTCCTTGGTTCTTGAACGAGTTTATTTGGGGTCCTGAAAAAATTCCTTTCATGGAAACATGTCAAAGGTGTCTGAGTTTCTAACACAAAAAAAAAAAGGTTCCTGGGTTCCTGAAACATTTCTGACTAGGTTTCTTTGTTGGAAATACACCAGAAGTTTCTGAGTTTATAAATAACATTCCTCAGTTACTGAAAAAAAAAGTTCTTTAATTTCCAAATAAATAAATAAATAAATAAATAAATAAAATGTGGTCTTCGGCAAGTTCCTGGATTCCTAAAAAGGTTACTTTAGTGGAGCAGACCAAAAGTTCTGGTTCCTGAGTTTCTGAAAAGGCTGCTCTGGTGGAAATATATCAAAGAGTCTAGAATTCTAAAAATGCTCCTGGATTCCTGAACAAGTTCATGAGTTTCTGAAAAGGTCCTAGGTTCCTGAAGAAATTCGTAGGTTTCCTAAAAGGTTCCCAAGGAGGAAATACACCAGTAGTTTAGTTCATGAGGCTCTACATGAATAAACTTCTTGAAGAAGTTCCTGGGTTCCTCCTCTGAACAAACTCCAAGACAGCACTTGAAAAGGCTAACTGCCTCTAACCCTGTATTAATACTCCGTATTAGCAACGATAGCATTTCCGCTGATTCACTCAGTCGACTTTTCTTTCCAGGTCTCAAAGGCTCCCTACAGAGGATGCAGCTGGAATACGTGGACGTAGTCTTCGCCAACCGTCCTGACAGCAACACTCCGATGGAGGGTGAGGACAACGAGTTAGCTGGATTTTAGCTGAACTCTATACAGTTGTTGTTTTTCTACCGAAGAACCTATTTGAAAGGGTCGAACGAGGTCCACATCAGTCTGATTTCTAAGCGCTCGGATGGTGGTGTCATGGTAACGTGGCCTGACGGTGGAGTGCAGTCCCCGGGGTCCAGGCACTTAAACGTAACGGCTCGACCTTTCACTCACACTCTCATGCTGGTTCTCACAAAGTGCTCCACTGCTTTATAACCCCATTACTCGAACCGCTGAGCCACAGAGAACAGCAAACTCACCAACCGTGCATGTGGCACAAGCTGGATGCTGGAAAGATGTGAAAGAGAGTGTGTAAGTCAGGAGAGAGAGAGAAAGAGAGAGAGAGAGAGAGAGTGTATATGTGTATGTAAGAGGAGCTGGAGGAATGGAAAGTAACAGATCAGTTTGGGTTGGTGCTGTAACCAGATCTGTTCTGAGAGACGGCTAACTCACGTTGGCCTTCAGAGTGCTTGACGAAATGAACCGTCGTAGACAGCATGCCACTCAGTCCCGCCGTCTCACTCCTTCACCCTCCATCTGTCTTTTTTGTTGCTTGCAGCATTTTATGCACTTTACCGAGTACCTTTTATTCCTTCTTTCCATATCATTTCTATTCAATCTTACAGACTGCTGCGGTGCACGGAGAGTGGAGAGCAGCTCTTTTGGCACAGCATTATAGTTTTTCCCGGTATCTAAGGTTTCAGGCTGAAATTTCGCCTTCTGAAAAGGGACGAGCTTCTCGATACCAAGCTTTACAGGCCAAACGCATGCCGAGAAAGATGCCTGACGGTGTTGGACCACCTCTTCCCATCTCTTTAAGCTCTTGTGTTGCTTTTATGCTCTTTCATAAAATGCTTTTATTCCCCCAAACCAAAACCGACACCAAAACCGACGTGTGCACGCCGCAGCAAATGAGTTCCAAAGTGCCGAGCTGCCTTTTAACACCGTAGCACATCATCAGCCAAACACGCGTGGAGCAACAAAACGGATCCAGGTGGGACTACGTGAGACTACGGTTTTCATATCATGTCTCACTATAGTATGGTAATAATAGTTGAAACAATGATTTCAGTCCACTTCTGTTGATGTTTCCAAGGTTCTGGATCTGTACGCATAAGATCCAGTAAGCAGAACTCGTTTCCATGATGTAACTATGTTGAATTTGCTATTTTTGATCGCTTCATTCAATTCAATTTGATTCGTGTAGCGCTTTTAACGACGGGCGTCGTCTCAAAGAGGCTTTACAGAAACATATAAACACAGGATGGAGATTTTAAGCGTGTGAGTTTATCCCTATTGAGCGAGACGGTGGTGAGGAAAAACTCCCTGAGGTGATTCGAGGAAGAAACCTCGAGAGGAACCGGACTCAGAAGGGAACCCGTCGTCATCTGGGGAACGACGGAGAGTGTGAACGTCAAAGAAAGTTCATTATGGTGTTTATATGAAGTCTGTTTGTTGAACTAGTCCACTGTTCACTAAAGGAGACCCGAGTGTAAAACCGTACGTGGTAATCGCAGTCCCGAGGCCATCGCGGCAACCGTCGTCCCAGCAATTGAGGTCCAAAACCATTTCCATGGTATTTCAAGCGGTACCGTACTCAGCGATGTCCAGGCTGTAGCCTCCAGTCGATGAGAGCTCCATCCAGAGGTAGGGCATCAGGATGGGTCAGGCAGGTCCGGAGAGCAGAAAGGGGCCGGATCACTGGCATCTCCGTAACATCATGTGTGGCTCGACAGAAGGAGAGAGGGAGAGGGATGATTCATTTTCTATATCAGCAGTGCAGCTGCAAATCACAGGTTTACTGTATATTAATCCGCCCGTTCTACGTAATACATTGTCGTTTCCATAGTAACAGCTCATTCACAGCATTTTTCTACGATCTTATCATTTGCATCTTTAAGCCTTGATCTCTGTTATTTCCACAAATGAATGTGTCTTATTCATCAGGATCATTTTGAAAAGATGGTACAATATCTGGTACAGGGGAGTTTGAGAAAAAAAAAAAACTTCGAGGTCTCTTCTCCTACCATGTCCTCTGATCTTATTCCTTCTCCTCCTTATTCTTCCCTTATCACACAGTGTCCTCACTAAAGGAGGCGATATTAACATCTACCCATCTAATGCTGAGTCACTGGAGTCAGCTCCTGCATCTTAATCAGGCTAAGACACGCTCCGATGCAGCTCGATCGAAATTCAACCTTTCCGGGCTGCATTAGCTACGTATGTATTTTCGCCGAAATGTAACTGCTGACTGCAGTGTCCCCTTAAGCTCAACCTTAAACTTTATCAAAATTATTTCCTGTTAAATCCTTTCAGGGGAATTATTTTTATTCAAGAGTGCACTTCCTGGTGAAAGAAGGAACATCCACGCTGCGGTTTTTCAGCAAGTTTGCTGAACGTCCCATTAGAACCGTTAATGGCATGTGAGTGTTATTGCATCATAACATGAAACAGCCAATCGTGTTCAAGTATGCAAATACAGAATCGACATATGAGTGTTATTGCATCATAACACGAAACAGCCAATCGTGTTCAAGTATGCAAATACAGAATCGACATGTGAGTGTTATTGCATCATAACACGAAACAGCCAATCGTGTTGAAGTATGCGAATACAGAATCGACATGTGAGTGTTATTGCATCATAACACGAAACAGCCAATCATGTTCAAGTATGCAAATACAGAATCGACATGTGAGTGTTATTGCATCATAACATGAAACAGCCAATCGTGTTCAAGTATGCAAATACAGAATCGACATATGAGTGTTATTGCATCATAACACGAAACAGCCAATCGTGTTCAAGTATGCGAATACAGAATCGACATGTGAGTGTTATTGCATCATAACACGAAACAGCCAATCATGTTCAAGTATGCAAATACAGAATCGGCAACACCGGGAACCAGGATTATTTAATAGTTGACGATTTTAGCTTTTCATGGAGGTTCTGATGAATCCTACATGAAGAGTCTAGACAGAGCCTAGGTGTAAGCTCTCTAGTTCAGCCGTCAGAGCACCGATAAGGGAGTTGGGCATTTTATGGGCTTTTTCAATCGTAGAATCTTTCCAGTGCACTTGAACGTTCGCTCCCTTAAAAAAATCCCACAATGCACTGCGAAAACCAGGACGCATCGATGCTCACTAGGTTCCGTTACTGTAAATGGCGTCATGTTTTCTGAAGCCTCTCGGCTCGGGGGGGAAAAAAACGGCCGAGGAAAACAAACTCTCAGAGCTGAACGTGTCTGATTGAGCTAACAAACGTATATGACGTATAACGTCAGAAAGATATCAACAACCTGCCTGTTGTCGATAAATGCCAGCGGTGTCGTTTTATAACGCGAGTACGTAGTCATGTCGTCCCAATGTGTAGTGAGCACCAGGGTCACCAAATTCGGGAGCTGACTGAGATGTACTCATACTCTTAGGGGGAAATATGACAGATTATTTCCTTATTCGCTAGAACCCATTTAGAAGGCTAAGAAAAGTTAACGGTCAAAGGGGTTTTTTTTTTTCTTTTCTAAACGTGTTTTAAAATATCCATAGCAGTGCACGTAAGGTTCTATGTAGAACCCTACAGGAAATAATAGCCCCTACCCTCTCCTAGGATTGTAAAGCAGGTAAGCCTATAGACTGACTCGTACACATCGATACGATTAATATGAGTACAATATAAACATGTGATGAATAAACTGTCTAATAAGAGTGAACTTTGGGTCTTTTCTGATTAGATTAGTTCTAGATTTACCCAATAAACATTTCTCACTTCAATAAACGTTTAAAACAAGTCTGTCGCACTCAATATGTAGCCGGTGAAAGAGCAAAACCTCCGTCCTTGTCTTTTTAGCTAGCACGCTAACCGGTTAGCTCATTACCAGTGGCTGTTTAGCGCTTTGTTTTGTTCCTGAGGTGTGAAGTGTGTTCGTGAAATGCCGACCTTAACACTAACACTCCGGTATACTCTCCCTGTGTTCGCTTTACATGGTTAAGAACACTGTACACAGTCGTAAGCTAATCAGCTAGCTAACCTCAGCTAGCCTCGTCGACAGGGAAAGCCTCCGGCCGCAGCGTCTACAGCTCCGTATTTAATCCGCGCTGGACATTTTTGGGCCGTATTACTTTCAGGCATGATGACAGGGTGTATTAGAGCTGGTGTGTTATGATGTGCGCATTGAAAACTTCCTACCAGTCTGAACCTGACAGCTCTGACGGTGAGATACTGCGAATGACTATTAATTTCAGGGTGACTCACAGCACCGCCTGTCATGTTGCTCAGAAAACACGCAGCACACGGCACCTCAGAAAGCATCAGTGTGTCCTTCCTGGCGTTATCGCCACCTCTGTTTACATACGAGCCTCTGAATCATTTCGCAGATCTCGTCCGGATATCTGACACGCTTCTGTTTGCGTCGATCCTATTGAATCGCTGTTAAATGTCTCGTGTAAAGGTTCTGTGTGTACACAGGGCTTCTCTATATATACAGAAGGAATATACACAGGATGACTAATATCTCTAATATGCTCCGAGTGTCGACTTGTGCAGGTTCTCGGCGTAAAGCTGATTAAGTGCCGATCGTTGCGTTGCGTTGTTCATCGTGATTAGAGGTTATTAGCGAGATGAGGTCTTTGCAATTACTAATCCCATTTCAAAAAGCCAGATTGCTTTTTAAAGCTCGTTAGGATCTCTTCTGTAGCTAATTGTTGCTTATTATTTTCTTTTTCCTTTCTTTATCCAACTATTATTTCTCCTGCTCGTAATCACTCATCTGACAGATGGTCTTATCCAGTGTGATAGAATCTGAACGGATGAATAACGCGTTTTTGCCACGTTTGTAGGAAAGAAGCAAAGTGTCATGTCACTTCCTCCCTTCTTCAGCATTTCTCTTTCTCCGCCTTTCTCTTTTCTCCGCACCTATTTTGCTTTCTTCAGACATTACCTTCCAGGTAGCGTGCTATCGAGCAGTTTGTGAATGTAAAAAGCCTCCGACGAACGGAGTCATCGACTCCCAAAAGAAGGAATCGATTCTGAACAGCTGAATCGAGTCGTTAGTGATTCCAGACTTTACTTCGTGTACTAACCTACGTAGGTCCGTAATAAAAATTTTTTTAAAAACCCCGCCTCTGGCCTTCATCGGCTGCTGACCCGCCCTCAAACGCTACAGCTGAGGACGCGTCCTGAAAGAGTTAGGTTCGCGTCTAGAAGACGTTGTGTTCCGCGCTGCAAAAATCCCAAAGGATGAGGATGTAAAGCATCGGTGGTTAGAGTTCATTTTTAAAACGATACCACAGCGGTTCTGTGAAGCTGAAGTCAACGTGGGATTCGCGAAACGATTATTCGTTAAAGACGGGGCCGGACCCACTTTATTTGGCCTCTGGATCACGTCTTGTAAGTATGATTAATTATTTATTTCTACCGAGCGTTCCAAATGTGTGATTTTGTGTTGTATACGTGTACAGCCAGTGCACAGCTGTTAGCCTGTTAGCGGTTAGCCTCTGCTAACCGGCTAACTCACGTTACTGTCGAACTACATATAAACGTACCGCTGAGAAACGTCCCGTTCGGGTCGATCTTCCGATGTATCGCTATCGGACTCGGGCTCAAATTGGTAAGGTAAATTATTACGGATATGGTAAACTCGGATATACTAGTAGGCGTGTCCTTTCCGACACACGCTGCAAGCGGTAGACCAATCACAACAGACTGGGACGTCTGACCAATCAGAGCAGAGTTCGTTTCTGACAGTGGGCGGAAAAAGATAACACTGCAATGTAAATTATGAGCAAATTGAAGTGTGTTTTGTCCTCGGGTGCATGTTAACCTATAGTATGAGACCTTCAAAACAAAATTAGACACGTTTCAAAACCATAATAGGTGCGCTTTAATTTGTTTTTATGAATGTCTTTCTGGTGTGCGCAGACAGGAAGCAGTGCAGTGCTTTTGTGCTGTATTAAAAGTCCAAGAGCTGAGACGCTGTCTCTACATCATGAGTGTGTGTGTGTGTGTGTGTGTGTGTGTGGGAGGGGGGGTATGAGATGCATATTAAAGAGAAGAGAAAAGGTAAATGAATCACATGAAAATGAATCACATGTAAATGAATCACATGAATATGAATCGCATGAAAATGAATCACATGAAAATGAATCACATGTAAATGAATCATATGAAAATGAATAAATAAATTAAATTAATTAATAAAAAATAAATAAATAAAAGCGTCCCATAGAGCTCATCCTGCAGTCCCTACTGATCTGTCGGACTCCACATTGCCCACACACACACACACACACACACACACACACTCCTTTACCTGCTTCTTTCAGTACGGTTCCCTAAAGTTAAAACATAAACCCTAACAGTCGTATGAATATGTATGTGAATAATATGTTTAAAGCAATACTGAGTCTGCAGTGCGCCGTTTCTCCGACAGCTACAGGTTCGGGTCCGGGTTCGACTCTCAGAATCCGTTTTTACTCGCTGAGAGTGAGTTAACTCTACGTAGTGAGGATTTATTCCTGAAAGTGTTCTCATCAGTATCCAGACCTCTGAGTTACGCATGGGGGCAGGGGGGCGGAGCTTGAGTAAAACAGAGGCGTGTCTCAGCTACACACGAACCGGACCTTGAACGTAAGCCCACGTTTCTTGCACGATAAGACCTCGAGTGAGTCTGATAGTTTGACGTGACCCGATATTTTTGGTAAACAGCTCAGAAAATATAGTATTAAGGCCATTTGAGGCGGATACGAAATGCAGGAATGTGGCACCGATACTTCATTAATAATAAAATGCATAAAAAAAGGCATCTTAATTAGAGATTTCTGAGTGCATTTTTACAGTTAAGATTCTGAACAGTACTTAAAGTGAGCTGTATGTGTAGCGGATGTGTGCTCGCTCAGCTTACGCTTCATTCCGTGGGCATGCTTCCTTTCATTCTTTCGAGTGCAACAGGTGCATCTAAATCGATGAAATAGATTTAGATCCACGGTGGCGCACAGTAGGATTTTATGACTTTGTCGTAATACGTACATTATGTAGTCGAGAACAGATACGGGGAGAATAAATCAACAATACGATACAAAAGAACGGTATGCGCTGGATCAAGTGCTATTTCATACGCAAGCTTGGAATGATGAGGGAGCGAAGAAGCCGTTCTGTAGCTAAAATCGGTGTGTGGTCTGAGGCTTTTTCTTCTGCCGATCTTTCTCGCACTTTTACCCTCGTACTTAAAGTACATCGAAGAGCTTGGACCGTCGGGTAAAGTATCGACACCTCGGATTGTTTCGTGAAGCCATAACGTAAAAGGAATTCTATCAAACGTACGTTTTTTTCTTCTTCTTCTTCTTCTCTCGGTAGAGATCGTGAGGGCGATGACGCACGTGATCAACCAGGGGATGGCTATGTACTGGGGGACGTCGCGATGGACGGCCATGGAGATTATGGTAAGCATCTTTCAGTCAACCGCCATGCACTCACTTTTATTACTTATTTATTTATTTATTTATTTGAAATTCAAGGCTTCTCGGTATATTCGGTGCAGTTCTATACACTATCTAGGATTAGAGAACCTGAGCGATCCCGTTCGTTTTAGAATTCAGTTGAAAACTCGCTTGCTCCAAGCTCGTGTTTACGACTCTGGACATTTTCCATTTACACCCCTCTTAGACCTAGCTTACCACTAGCTATTAGACACCATTTTAGAATCCAGATCCGGTCTTAAAGCTCACCTGTACATGCTGGCATTTGATCCATAAATCTTACGTACAGCGCTTACTCGGAAATCCGACTCGAATCTCCAGCTACGCGGTCAGAGGTTTGTCGTCGACTTGCCTGGGAGGAAGAGAGGAGGAGGACAATTTGTTGCGCCGTCTTCCGGAAAGAACGTTTAAACAAAACAACCCCTGATTTGATGTGCGGAATGAGGGGGCACGGAGACGGCCCTGGTGTTATCGTGTTTTTAGCAACACTCCTTTTGTTATCTGGATGCGCGTTAATACTGTGCGTGCTAATGACAGATCTACGGCATGTCTCGCTGTCAGGGGGGGCTGGTTGAGAGGAGAGTACTGTAATTTAGCCCGCGTCATTAATCCACGGGTTAATAAATGGCGGGATCAGTGGGGCCGTTCGGTGCGGCCGGCGCAGTCTGGCGAGGCAGATGCGGTAATGACATGTAATTTGTGCTACAGCGATCAGCCAGGCTTTTTTAGCGTCACATCAAACAGCGTCCCTCCTACACGAGCACACACCCCTGCATCAGATCCCAGCAGGCGATGCATCAGTGATACACTTGCAGGAGTGCGTGTATATATCTGGAAAGCAATTAGCAGCCTCCAGCTGGATGGAACATTTGCACATTAAAAGAGAGAAAAGATCTACTATTATTGCTGTAATTTCTCTCTCTCGCTCGCTCTCGGGACAGGAAGCGTACTCTGTGGCGAGGCAGTTTAACCTGATCCCCCCGGTGTGTGAACAGGCCGAGTATCACCTCTTTCAGAGGGAGAAAGTGGAGGTGCAGCTGCCTGAGCTCTACCACAAGATAGGCAGGTGTCCATCATTCATCTCCTCTTTCCTTTCCCCCCGTTTATTCTCCATCTGTCTGGAGCTGGAAATTCACCCGGTCTTCTGTCTTCTGTAGGTGTAGGAGCCATGACGTGGTCCCCTCTTGCCTGTGGAATCATCAGCGGAAAGTATGAAAATGGCATCCCAGAATCCTCTAGGGCATCGATGAAGGTACACAAAAGAAATGAAACGAGCACTGAAATAAGGCTGCGTTCACGCCGTGTGGGAATTACCGTAACTGCTAGACGAGAACCAGTAGCGCATGCCTTTCGTTTAGGTTCGGATTAATCTCGCATTATTAAGACTTTAATAATAGTCAATTATACGAATTGTAACACAAAAATATTACGAGATAACTACTTAAATACGTTTTACTGCTGAAGTCGGGGGTTCAAGCCCCAGCGCTGCCAGGCTCTGGGTTACTGATCAGAAGGTCGGGGGTTCAGGCGCCAGCACTGCCAAGCTGCCACTGTTGGGCCCTTGAGCAAGGCCCTTAGGGGCGCCATATCATGGCTGACCCTGCGCTCTGACCCCAACCTCCTAGCATGCTGGGATATGCGAAGAAAAAAAGATTTCCACTGTGCTGGAATGTACACGTGATTAATAAAGACTCATTATCATTACAAGTAGGAGCTCTCCGAAAATTCCTAGTCTACAAGTTGTGATTACAAGTTCTACGAGGAATCTCGCGAACGGCGTAATTACGACATGGCTTGAACGCAGCTTATGTAAGGAATAAAACACTACTCCTGTAACACGGATCCTGATGTGTTCGCCAAAGCCAGTGCTGTCAATTCTTTATTAATTAAAGAACGCATCATATTTGTTTACTTCATTTAGTAATAACATATCATGTTAGTTAGTTCTCATTCACGTTCTAAACGGAGCTGCTCGATCACAAGCTTTTTTTTTTTCCTCCCTTTTTTTAACGATTTTTTTTAACAAGTCTGTGTTTCTCACACACATCTCGCTTATTTCTCGGTTTCAGTCGTACCAGTGGCTGAAGGAGAAGATCATGAGTGAGGATGGGAGGAAGCAGCAGGCTAAGCTGAAGGAGTTGTCTCATATAGCTGAGAAGCTCGGCTGCACTCTGCCACAGCTGGCTGTGGGTGAGAGTCGCTCAGTCATCCTGTCCTACTTCGTATCAAACCTGATCACAACATACCTCGTTCTCACACGTCAAACGAACAAAAAAACAACAACGGGATATTACGAAAATGGATAAGATCCTGAAAATATTAGTGAGGGCTTTTAATCCACCAATTAGTCTGGGAGCCCCGTTAATTCTGACTTTATATCGTGCAATATAAGGATTTTTTTTTCCCCCCCCTCACAATTTAGACGTCTACTCGATATTTATTGAGTTATAAGGAATGCACAGACAAAGTGTCAATCATTCTCTATAAAGAGGCTACATGAAGTAAGAACAACACTCGTCGGCTAGTCGAGACGAGGAAATCCAGACGCTAACGTGCGCTCGTTGCCTGAAGTTAGTCATGTTTCAGGCACCGCGTCAAAACTGCGAGAGAAAAAAAGTCAGAATTGTGAGATATAAATCCGTAATTGCGATTTTTTTTCTTAAAAAAAAAAAAAGGCAAAATTTGCGTGATATATTCTCGAAGAACCCACGAGGAACCATTTCATTTCTCTGTGGGTAATAGCTGTCCTGCATATAAGTAAAGACGTTCCTGAAAGAACATTTCCTAGTGTCCCATCTCCATGTCTCTGCTTTAACCAACTGGCAGATTTGCAACTAAGAGCAGACAGACAGACTGGAGGATTTAGGAAACATATCGTTTTGCCCAGTCTTGCATTTTTAGCTCTATTGCAGCCCCTAGTGTTCACTCCCAGAACAGCAGGCGTAAGTGTAGGGCTCAGTACTCAAGAAGATACGGAAGTCCATCCATCCATCCATCCATCTTCTATACCGCATATCCTACAGGTTCACGGGGAACCTGGAGCTTATTCCAGGGAGCATGGGGAACAACCTGGACGGGGTTCCAATACATCGCAGGACACATTCAGACACCCATTCATACACAACGGACATTTTAGACACACCCAATCAGTCTACCGTGTATGTCTTCGGACTGGGGGAGGAAACCGGAGTACCCGGAGGAAACCCCTCCAGCACGGGGAGAACATGCAAACTCCGCACACACAGGGCAGCGGCGGGAATCGAACCCCCGACCCTGGAGGCGTGAGGCGAACATGCTAACCACCATGCGCCAAGATACGGCGGTCATCTCATAACTCACAAAATGTGTGTGTGTTTGTTTTGGCCATTCAGCCTGGTGCCTGAGGAACGAAGGAGTGAGTTCGGTTCTCCTAGGAACCTCCAACCCAGAACAGCTAACAGAAAACCTGGGAGCCATTCAGGTCAGTACACAAACACACATTCATGACTGTATCTACTTCATCTATACTCCACGATAGATTCCCAACCAGACCTTTCCATATAAAAATACCTACTCGATAAACGTTCCTTCAGATAAACAAATTACTGTGTAATATTTGAATCGTTACTCTTTAAGTGTTGTTGAAATGGTGATGTTTTCTATCAGGAGATATCTATCTCCGACATCTTCAGGACAGAGGAGTTCGCGCTTGGTGGTTTCTCAGTAACATGACAAGCTGGATTTTGTTTCTTTTAATCATTATTAACTGCAAGAGAGAAAGAAACGACTCTTTATAGCTGCTATAAAGTAAGCGAGAACAGGAACTAACTAGCTTCACGGACATCCCACGGCATTAAATGTAACCACAAATGGATAAAAAAAAAAAGAAGCATGACAGTGTTTAATCGATAAAAAAAATTGCAATCGTTGACCAATTGCCGTGGTGTAAGAGGAATAAATAACACAACGTAGTAACGGTAGCTCTGCTTTGTTGTTGTTTATTTTCTCTTCTCGTTTTTACAAACAAATGCATTTAAAAGTTCTAGATCTCGGGTGTCCTAGAAGTATTCTCATGTTCCTCGCTCAGGTTCTACCCAAGATGACGTCCCATGTAGTGACTGAAATCGACCACATACTTGGAAACAGGCCGTACAGTAAGAAGGACTATCGCTCGTAGGGGTTTTGGGTGACATCATCCCGGTGGGTGTGTTTCCTGATCTGAACACCTCTCTCCTCCTGCTCCTCCTCCTCCTCCACCTCCTCTTCCTGGGTTTGCTCTCTGGTAGGAGTCTGGGAGAAAGCCTCAACTCGCCTCGCCTTGCCTCGCTCGTGTCCTTGTTTGTGCATGCCCCCTTCCCCTTACTAACTCGACAGCCACGCGTCACCATGACGACAACCGCCGTCTGACAGACTGAAAAACAACGCACGAAATCACAAACCGTCACGTAGCAAGGGAGCGTGGTGCTCCGAGAGCCTCGCTGACGATGCCCTGCTCTGACCTCGGAAGCGTCCCGACCCTGACATGTCCTCTGCTCGGTGAGATGTGACCCAAGGGACATACCGGAGACCTGCCGATTGTACAGAACGGAGGTGTGGAGCACGTCTCCCCCTGCTGTTCGAGCGGGAGAACTACAGCCTCACTTTCCACAAACTGAAGAGGAACAAGGCGTCCCGTTACACACATCCATACCGCTCTCTGCCTGTTTAGCGAAAGCCTGCATTAGTAATTGCATCTGATTAAAGAAGGCCTGTTTATTTTTGTTTGTTTTTTGCTTTTGAATAGTGTGACACTGATCACATTGCGCTTTTGGCAGAAAACCGAATGGCTTCTGAGCTATATAAAAAAATATATATTTAAAAAATAAATAAATAAAAGAGTGAGAGAACAAAGTCACAAAAGATAACAAAGATACACTTGACGGTTGCTAATCAGGACTCCTTAAATTATATTCCAGATATATACAGAATTGTAGAATAAACTTTAAATATGTAAATAGTGCATCCTGAACAAGCGGCACACACAGCGAGAGCTTTCACTGCTGTCTTCCTGTGTGTGTGTGTGTGTGTGTGTGTGTGTGTGTGTGTGTGTGTGTGTGTGTGTGTGTGTGTTGATTTATTTTTTTTCATCCGGTTCCGTGTACTCATTAGCACGAAGCTCAACCGGATTCAATAGCTACGTCTACATGCAGACTAATAATCCGTTGTTCTAATAATCTGGGATTCAAATACAGTTATCGGATTATTATCCGAACAAAATGTGTTTTGTTCGCGCATGCGCAGTTGAGTCGTTTGACAAACTGAAGCAACTAAACGCTGTCTTCTGAATAAACACGTTTCGTGTCGCGTATTTTAAAATGATTTTAAAATGATTGGACAGCATTAAAATACCACGTTGAGGCGTATTTTTGCAGTACTTTAATTAAAAATATATATATATATGATTAGACAACGAGGAAGTGCTTTTCAACGGATGCAGCATAGGCTATATTTTCCCTTCGTTTTAATTACTACAGCTTCCTTAACGGTGATATTTATCAAAGTTTATCACAAACATAATTTCTCTGTCTCGCTCTGTCCCCAAAGGGTAAAATTTGAATGCGACTGGCGTGATTTTAAACGTGTTAAAGACACGGATTAAAAAAAAAAAAAAAGTCGGCTAAAATGCTAACAGAGCCGTCCTGACGAGCCTCGCGCGCCGCCGCTTCTTTTTCTTCTTCTTGGGGTTGTGGTAACCATGACGACCTCGATCTCTTCTCTAAATAAACAAAAAAAATGAACTGTTTTCACATGTAAACACAGCCACTGATTCCTCATGAGGATGTAGAGCCGGTTTAATTCATTCTGTAAATATACACCGTATATTCAAGCTCACTATCTGAAAGCCATAATCTATTAAAGACATAATAAATGCTGCTCTCCCTCTCTCTCTCTCTCACACACTCTCACTCTCTCAGTTTTTTTCCCTCTTCTACATTGCCAGAGGTTATTACCTTCTCACAGTAATATATTATTTTTAATTAATTGCAAGGCATAGTGGACACAACGTTTCTGGAAAATAAACATTTGTGTTACTCTGGTCACTTGAAACTTTTTAAGTGTATGAGTGTGTGGCGGTCTGGGAAAACCCATCAGATATCACCGTCACTGACGAAAAATAGTTTGGTACAAAATCCATCCATCCATCGA
>NC_071284.1:33031046-33041046 GCF_001660625.3 Ictalurus punctatus
CACCGTGGTTATACCCCGACTCTTTACAAGAAGTGTGGGAGGTTTTGTAACGACCAAAGAGAGTCAGGACCTCGGTTTAACGTCTCATCCTTAAAGATAAACCGGACGAGGCTCATACTTGTGCTTGAGGACGAATTTCACATTCTTGTAAGCGAATGCCACCAGGTACGTGCTGACTAGAGTCATGACGGCGTACAGAACCGCCGACTGCACCAGGTCCATGTGCCAGATCCTCCAGAAAAGCCCTGTCAGGAGATAAATTGGGGGGGGGGGGGGAGAAAAATAACCATTCAGCACACCTTGAACATTATACGGTCCTAATATCGCGCATCACACTCGTATCAACGGACGGTTTTATCGACTTTGTGCGACCGAGACAAAACGACATGATGATATTCGAGATGATCAGACTTTGAGGAACAGTAAACACACACAAAGAAAAAAAAAACAAAACACTTCTCATGACCAAAGATGCTCCTAAAATACGGATGTCAGCTGTTATTTTGGCACTTTATATATATATATATATATATATATATATATATATATATTATACGAGCCAAAAAGTTGACTAATTGCAAGGAAAAAAATAATAAATAAAATAAGAATGGGTTAAGGGTTAAGTCTGAAAATCAATTTCACAACCAAACTGTGTAGCAGATTTCACTTTGATCAGATTAGCGTAACTCTACACTGCATGCTATTATTATTATTATTATTATTATTATTATTATTATTATTCCCCATATGTAGAGCACAGGGAATACAGGAAGTGATCAATGCACGCGCTGAGTATACTGTTATAATTGAATGAACTTTGCTAACTAGCCTGACAAATAAAAAATAATACAAGTAGAACAGATACCATGACCCCGAGTTGTTTATTGGTGTGTGTATATATTTATGTGTAATAAACTAGCAGTAACGATCCTAGCCGTGCTGTAGCATGCAGAGCTCCACACTCACAGATGGGAATGGCGGACACGATGAGCGCGTTTCCGTAAAACAGTGCGGTGGATTTAGCCGAAAGGTTCCTGCTGAAGTCCTGCAGAAGTAAATCCTCCTCGGACTGCTGCTTATTACTTCCTTTCGGTGCCATTACTTCTGCTCCTGCTGCGTCTGGCTCTGTGTGCGGGTCTGCTGACGGGTGGAAGAGGACTGACACGTAGCCGCTCAGTGAGTATGGGAACGACTCTTAACGCCGCGTCAGCTCAAACACGGAAACGCGTCAGCACGCAACCGGAAGCGGAAGTGCGCGAACAAAGCGGCGGTTACCAGACGCCATGTTTGTTTCATATACGATTTTTTTTTTCAAATAAGGCATCATACAAGCATAAACTGACAACGAATAATGGTACAACACACACAAAACAACTAACAATTAAATAAATAAATGGATAAATAAAGAGATAGCTCGGTCCCAGCTGGAAAACAACAACAACAAAAACAACAGAACCCTCATAGAATTCGTAATGGTTGTAATGGGAGTTGTATTGGTTTTAATATAAAGTGTAGTGGGTCTCTACTGGTAATGTGTTGCCTTCTATTGGTGGCATGTTATGTCTAGTGGGTACCATTAAGGACCAATAATGGTAGTGGTTTTAACGGTTAGCTGATGGTTTGTAATGGTATTTGTAGTGGAAACCATTATAAATTCTGTGATATTTTCTATTGGGGTTTTTTTTTGCAGCAGGGGTGTCTTTAAAAACCCCCAATTTTTTGTGAAACAGATCAAAAGTCTCTCCTTTGAGGACAGGAAATGCAGACAATTCCACTTTAAAAACAAAATAAAATAATAATTTAAAAAACTCAGAGGAACTCTCGGGTGCACATGTACATTTACATTTGTGTGGGTTCACAGTGTGTTTGCCTCGAAACTCCGGGGTTGAGGTTTCGATCCCCGCCTCTGCGCTGTGTGCTCAGAGTGTGCATGTTCTCCCTGTGCTTTGGAGGTACTCCGGTTTCCTCCCAAAGTCCAAACAGTCATAGGCTGATCGCCATCGACATTCTAGATAATTGTGTGCAAACTTTTAATCTTGATGCGTATTTCAGACGCAGATGAAAAAACATATAAACAAATCAAAATAGGGTTTATGTTTGCTCTTTTTGCAGGTGTGAGTATGATATTTATTCATCAAAATGATTAAAAATAAATAATAAATCATAATGTATTTGCATCTGGTATTTGTAAGACTAGTTTCTCTGATTATCATTATATCGTTTTATATATATTTTTTATTATTAGGCACATTTTTTGTTTTACCGAGAATATAGATAATAATGACGTCACTGTTAATCATCCGTTCTGTAAATGTCAACATTTTCTTTCCCTTCTTAAATTGTTTTACTGTACTGTACTCTTGCCCACCACAAGGGGGCACACAAGACCTGTAAGTTTCTTTTGTACATAGACTCTCTAGCAGGGAGCTAATTTTTTATAATTGTTTGTTTTTTTTAATTTTATTTATTTGATCAGATCACAATAATGAAATAATGGTAATGATAATGTGTAAACAACTCGGAGGTACTGTAATGAACATTTTGTTCAGGAGACTAAAATGAACCGTGGCTGGGGTCTCAGAATATTTACACGCACTCAACAATCAACCCAAATTTGGCTAGCAAGAAGTGTTCAGATAAACATTAGGATCTTTCACTGTTTTGTTTGTTTGTTTGTTTGTTTGTTTGTTTGTTTGTTTGGTTGGTTGGTTGGTTGTTTGGTTGTTTGTTTGTTTGGGGGGTTTTTTTAAGAGAAAGGTCAATCCTACAGTCTAATATGGAAGTACAGCGTATTGTGTCACAAAGAAGACGATTAAAGGAAAACTCCAGCTTGAAAGGTGTGAAATAAGATTATATTGAAATATTTACGTGATGTCCTTATCGATGCTAATTTGGGTGATGTATTTTTCTTGCTAGAGGTTGTATGCGGTCCAGCGTAGAAGTAGTGGAGACAGTGAAAACATTGGATTCAGAGTCCCAGAGTACAGTTGGGATATAAAATGCATTTGCTCCGAGTTACAGCAGGGCCTCAGCTCGGCTAGTTAGCGAGCTACGAGATGATGAATGCGATGGAATTGGTTGCATTGTTAGCATTAAAGTTGTAGCTGATCCATTTGAGCCTAGCGTGTAGACAAGGACGAGAAAGAGCTAAAGGACTAAAGTGCTGCTGCGTTTTTTACTGTCTTTAGGTAGAGATGTTGAGAGATCTTAGCATGTAGTTTAAACTAAGAAAGTTGCTCAGGGTGGAATTTTCCATCATCTGTACGCTGTAGCTGTGGCGCATTTCAGTCGTGTTTGTTTATAATGTGACGTCAACTGTCACGTCAAGTTTGACAAAGTCATGGATGGTTGTACGAGTCACAACCTAGTAATTACTGTAGTTCTGACATGGCGTAAACTTGTGATTCAATTCCCATGCTATTTCAGTGGACGTGCCGAGCGTAATGGAGGAGAATCTTCTCTGCTGTCACTGCACGCCTGGCCTGAGGGAAGAGACCGAGGAGCCATGACGCATAAAATTTCTGCATCTCTGTTCCAAGCGTCTTCTTTTTTTTCCGCCACACCTGTGAAGGAATAAAAACATCGGCGATGATCTGGCATGCTCAGATTTCCTATTAGCTTAATAGCGGAAAAGACAGAGCTCCCATCGCCAGCAGGCCTGCTGAGACAGTGTGAGGACAGGTTGTTATTCGGGCTCTCTCCATTCCCTCGTGGCGTTAAGCACCGCGATATTTCTTCTTCTCTTCAGGGGAAAACCCAGAGGTGAAGACTGACACATCGGTAATCAGCACTCGAAGCCAGGAACTAAGAGTAAATAATGAAGTTCATAAGGGCAATACCCTCAGACTTGATGTTCACCGTAGCAGCAGTTTAAGCAGAGCAGGTTGCGATCCAATCAGCCAATCATGTGAGAGCAGGACAGTGCATAAACTCACACAGAAACAAGTCAAGAGTTTCAGTTCATCTTCACGTCAAACATCCGAATGGAGAAACGTGTGAGTTCAGTGATTTTAACCGTGGCATGGCTGGAGACCTACCTTCCTGAAGACTTTATCTCCAACCATAATGGTGCCCACCTGACCATCTAATCCAGGGGTGTCCAATCTTATCCACAAAGGGCCGTTGAGGGTACATGTTTTCATTCCAATGAAGCAGGAGCCACACCCGATTCCACCTGTTTATTCAGTTGATCTTGGCTTTCAATAGACTCAGGTGTTGGAATGGCTCGGTCGGAATGAAAACCTGCCCCCACACCGGAACTTCCCGGATAAGATCGGACACCCCTGATCTAATCGTCGACCTTAAGAAGTTCTCGATCAACCATAACAGCTGTGTTCGATTTCGTTTGGCGATGAAACTTGCAGGAAGCTAGATCTCAAGGAAGAGGGTTGGAGAGCACTGCTCGAGAGTTTACTCAGAACGGTGCGAAAAACAAAAATCATCCAGCAAGATGAGCGGCAGAGCCTTGGACGGAAAGGTCTCGTCGCTGAGACAGATCAGAGGAGAATCGCCAGACTGGACGTCTATACGGTGAGTCAAATAAGCACTCGGTATAACCAGAAAAAAACGCATCTCAGAAAGCACAACACGCCGAACCTCGAGGAAGCTGTTCTACAGCAGCAGAAGACCACATCGGGTTCCTCTCCTGTCAGCCAAGAACAGGAATCTGAGGCAGAGAAATCTGAGGTGCGTCTGTTGAAGATTGGAAAAAGACCAACTATTCTCCTCGTGCGATTATTATCAAACAAACCTGATATCATTTCTTACCATTTCAAGCCTGAAATTCCAAGATATTCCATCGACTCGCTCATTCAGTTGACGTGTTTATCCAAAGAAACAGGATGCAGCTGAGCAGTTGAGGGTTACTGGTCTCCCTCAAGCACCCAGCTGTGGTAGATTGGTCATGCTCGGATTTGAATTCACGACCTTCCAGTTAGCAGGCCAAAATCCTAACCGCTAACCCAAGCCTAAAATTAGCTTCTTTCTTAACTTCGGTGTTAAAATAAGCCGAATTATAGTCCATTTCAAAGTGCTTTGGCACACATAATAGTCTTTATTTCCTCTTCTAACTGTATTACCATTGGGACAATCGTGGAATGCGTAGTGTTAAATAAACTTATGAGGCTCCACTCAGGTGGAGTTCACTTTTAGGTAATCCACCTGGAATTCCCCGTCTGCCAAAAAGACATGCATTGGCCTGAGTGTTTGGAAGCACGCTTGAGTCGTGCCGGGTCACACTGGCGACTAGAACGGCAGTCCAGGTGGATCTCTGAGGCTCCGCCCCACAGCATGCTTGTCCAACGACGACACACGAGGGAGAGGTTCGATACGCCCAAGAGGGAAAATTTCCCAAGTGAATTAGACGTTATTACGGATATTAAAAATGATTACACGATACGTCTCGTGTAAATGATCTCAGCAAGCCTGTCAGCTGTGCCAAAAGCTGGGAGAACATCCTGACCAGGGTCAAATGACACGACAGGACAGATTGAAGGGGATAAAAACCGGTACAAAGCATTCTGTTCTCGCAATGAAAACAAAACAAAAACAAACAAAACCAAAAAAAAAAAGCCTTTGGAAATGCGATTTAGTTTTTTTTTTTTTTTGAAACCAGCAGAGTGTCCCGATGACGGGATTAGTGCATAAAACAAAAACGTCCACGAGTAGCCAAACAAATGCGCTGAATGAGAACGAGAACGTCCAGCTCTTCGTGTTTTATGATGTGTTTATGGGCTCGGTGTAGCCAGAGGGGACAGGAGCGCAGAAACAGTTCAGCAGTCCCGCCCTCGCTTATTAGCATCGCTCCGAGCGTTCTGGTCATTAACCTTCATCATATTGTAAAACTAGAGCGTTTCACGATATACCCGAGTGTGATTACAAACAAGTACTTTTTACTCAATTTCCACGATATGAAAGCGCCTCCTTTCACACGCTCGTTACAAATCGCCAAAAAAAACAAAAAAACATCACACCTCGTCCACGTGCCACCTCGTTCCTGATTGGCTCAGAGAGTGTCACGTGACGTGTCGGTAGTTCTGATATACCGTATTATTGTTCCTATAGCAACAGCTCATTCGATAAGGAAGGGAAGTATATAGCGTGCACTTGAAGGTTTTCCGTAGGGGTATGTTTCTTTAAGACGGGTTGAATGGAAGGAGTCTCCAGTGTCAGCGCTTTGTAACGGTCTTCGGGAGAAGAGGAGTTTCTCGAGCGCCATGGTTCGTCTGTAACACGACGAGCTAAATATTTATTTTATAAATATATAAAAGAAATCCACTCTACTTCCTGTACAGTGGATTTCCTTTATATATCTTTTTGCCTTTCAGTCGTTTTTATGGCTTGCTATCTACTCAGGAAACCTTCTGTCAGACATGGTTGTTCACAATAACAATATAAAATGATGGACGATCATGATAATCGTCACATGGCATTGTGTGTGTGTGTGTGTGTGTGTGTGTGTGTGTGTGTGTGTGTGTGTGTGTGTGTGTGTGTGTGTGTTTAAAGGACAAGATAAATGTGATTGTGGAGGAAGGATGCGAGAAAAACACTCCTGTTTTTATATGACGCCATGGCTGTGTTTACTTTTTGTGGGCAGATTATGTGAAAATAGCCTGGGAGCGTGTGTGTGTGTGTGTGTGTGTGTGTGTGTGTGTGTGTGTGTGGGTGTGTGTGTGTGTGTCACACAAACCAGGCTGATTTTATTTTCAGAAACGATATCTGTGCGTTCAGAAAGCTTCCTCTCTCTCCCTCTCTCTGATCTTTTTTATCTCTCCTTCCTTCTTTCTCTCGTTTGAAGTGAGAAGCAGGCCACGTCGAGCTTTCCCACATGACCTCATCTCCAACACGGCGTACAAACGAGACAGGAAAGACGAGGCCGCCGGTCTTTAATCCGTCGTTTTAATTACAAATTCGGCGAGTTAAAGTGTACCGGCGTGGCGTGCGGTTTCTAATGAGGTTGCACAAGCGTTCGTGTCCTTGCCTGTTAATGAAGGAGGTCTTTATTTCCCCAACTCTCGCAGCACTCGAGGCGGTTCGCTTACAGGCACGGAGGTCATCGCGGCCTTCCGGGAGCGCTCGCGGAAAACGAAGAAGTCGAAGAGAAAGTGAATAAAAATGTGTTTTTAAAAAAACAAGATGTTGACATTTTGGCAGTCTTCCTCTGAAAGGTCACCGTGTTTTGCTGTAGTGCCAGCTCTGTGTGCGAGGAGCGCGGGAGGTGGAAAAACAAGCTCGATGTGGCCACTTGAAGCGCAAAAACAACTCAGAGGGAAACTTACACAACCCCCGAGAGCTTAGAAGGAAAATCAAAGCAAGCGACTGGCCTGAAAATAGATCTCAACGTGCACCTATTATGGTTTTTCAAACATTCCCTTCCATGTAGTGTGTTATATACGTAGATGTGTGTGCATGTAAAAAGTTTCAAAAATCAAAGCGGACGACAAACGGAGTTATCGACTCCTAAAATAAAGAATCGATTCTGAACAGTTGAATCGAGTCGTCAGTGATTCCACACTTTACTTCCTGTACTAACCTACGTAGGTTTGTAACAAAAAGCCCCGCCTCCGGTCTTCATCGGCTGACGGCGGTAGACCGATCACGACACACTAGGACGTCTGACCAATCAGAGCAGAGTATGCTCTCTGAAAGGAGGAGTTTAGAACGAATCGTTTCGAACGAATCATTTAACGAGTCGTTTGTGACACTGGGGGGAAAAGGTAACGCTGCGGTTTAAATGATGAGCACGTTAAAGTGTTTTTTGATCTCGGATGTACGTAAATCTATCGTATTAGAACTTTAAAACAAGGATGGAGGATCACGGCGCGATATTGTGGTGTATCGGGATGTAAGAGACGATGTGAAAAATCCGAACAAATCTCGCCAGACGAGTGAACGCATATGGAGGTGGAAAATAAAGTAAAAAAATTGTATTTAAAAAATGTTCTGTTATTATATTTAATATATTCTAATATATTCTAACTCTAAAAAAAAAAAAAAAAAAAAAAGCCCGTTATTAATATTTGTTTGTTTGTTTAATTCAAGTTATTTATTAATAATTACTGTAATGATGGCATTGTATCATGTAATGCAGTTTTTCTATTTATCCCAGTGGTGTGTGTGTGTGTGTGTGTGCGTGTGTGTGTGTATGTGTTGTGTATTGGCGTTTTGGACATGTACTGACTGAACAACTGAAAAATGACCAGTGCGTCATGTCTCTCTGTACGATTTGGAAGAAACCGCCGTTCCCATTTAACGACTGATTTCAACACTCCCTCGTCAGCTTCTCAGCATGAGCTGGAAGTGTGTTATTTCCTACATCACCGGCTGTTAAATTGCGATAAACGCTCTGCTTGGTTGGAGTTTGAATCGGGGTTGACCAAAACGTACGTGCATTCGCCAGAGTTCGAATCCCTGCTGAAAACCTCTTTCTAAAGGGAATCTTTGTGTAAAGGTTTCCGTCGTCTGTTGGACTCATTAAAGACTGGAATCTGGCCGATTCCCAGCAGCGCTCGATTCGTTCTACGCCGTCGTGTTATACCCTGTGTAGAAAAGACCTGTGCGGAAAATGAAAGCATTCCTTCAAAGTTTCTGAGTTTCAGTATAACGCGGTCAGTCGCGAGTCTGCGCAAATCCTGACGTGAACATACTGCTGGGGGAAATTGACTTTTTTTATTATCACATGTTAAAAGCAGACATTTTATTCGTCAGCACGTTCGCCTCACGCCTCCAGGGTCGGGGGTTCGAATCCCGTCGCTGCACTGTGTGTGCGGAGTTCGCATGTTCTCCCCGTGCTGCGGGGGTTTCCTCTGGGTACTCCGGTTTCCTCCTCCAGTCCAAAGACATGCATGGTAGGCTGATCGGCGTGTCCAAAGTGTCCGTAGTGTATGAATGGGTGTGTGAGTGTGTATGTGATTGTGCCCTGTGATGGATTGGCACCCTGTCCAGGGTGTACCCCGCCTTGTACCCCATGCTCCCTGGGATAGGCTCCAGGTTCCCCGTGACCCTGAAAAGGATAAAGCGTATAGAAGATGGATGGATGGATGGTAACTAGTTAGCAAACTAATGTAGGAAAGTTGTCCCAGAGAACTCTAACTAGCCATCTAATATATGTCAGACCAGGATCATTGAACCGGTAAAACACACACTGATTTATTTATTTTTTTACACCATTGTAGGATTTATTAAAAAAAGAAAAAAAACCTTCACTTTATTCAAACTCTAGCTGTCTTGTGAATGTCTGGCAGTGCTCGTACTCATCTGTCCGACCTCTTCCGAGACCGTATTATTGGCTCCGTCGGCCATTTTGTCTCGTCGGCCGGGTTGTCCTCCTGACATCTACAGTTTGCGTTTAATCAACTCCATCTCTCATAACTGGAGCTCATAATGTAACGATGGCCTTGGGGATTCCCCTGAGAGGAAAAGGCGGGGGCAGGTTGCGTTAACAATAATGAAACTAGACTCCCGATTGTGCCCACTGCGACCGCTGGCCTCTTTGATAGAGACGTGTATAATACGTCACCAGCAGCCATGATCCATATCACGCCTGTCACATAGGGGCCGTGCGAAAGCGCGGATAAATCATACACACATTTAGAAAGCTTTCAGGCCATGACATGCATTCCACCGCAGTGTATTTTTTGAATGTGTGACAATTAAGATATATAGATATATACTACTCCAACTCGATGTCTCATGCATTAGTATTACGATTTCATTGGTCATATTTACACACACACATAGCGTATTCTAAAGGGTTCACAAACTTTCAAGCACCGTTGTGAGCACGTTGTTATGGTTACAGTGTTTCAAAAAAAAAAAAATCGAATATCGGAGTACAAAGTCGATCTTGACGACAGCGCCGTTGTAACCGTTAATGCGTGCTCTGAATTTGGTGTACTCGGTGTAAAATGAACTAGTACCACAAGTACCAATATATCCTGTTTGGGCCAGTTGTTGTTGTTGTTGTTTTTTTTCTTTTCTGTGATGTGTGGTGGAAAAACAC
>NC_071284.1:33046046-33061046 GCF_001660625.3 Ictalurus punctatus
TGGGGGAATGGAAAGCAGAGGACCTCCCCCGTGTCCCCACACTGTCCTGCTGAGAAAGGAAAGAAGCCAGTCATCCTGACAGGAAACTCTGCCATGCAGAAAGGAAAGTAACACACATTATCTCCCTGCACACTGAACTGAAAGTGTGATAGCACTGCCACGAGGAAACACAACCACACACTACAGCAATCATCAGACATTCACACTCACCGAGCTGCTGAGTTCTCTGTCCTGATTGGTCAGAAGGCTGTAAGGCGGTCATTTTCCATCAGTGAACTGAACTCGTCGTTTCAGTACGGAAACCTAAACTACGGCTTTGCTTTTCATTGTCCTTTTCACTGATTTCTACAGGTCACTGTTTGTTGTTGTTGTTGTTGTTGTTGTTGTTGTTGTGGCATTTTGGAGACAGCAACCTGCTGGGTGGGTTTATGTCGGGTCATTAAAATTCCATATCTCTCTCTCTCCCTCCCTCTCTCTCTCCCTCTCTCTCTCTCTATTTCTCAACACGACATGTTCGCTCACGTCCATCCTCCCTGCTTCACGCTCGAACACGTTACACAGCTCTCTGTCCTAATCTCAGGTCCGTTTTGGATGAGTCTGGGATTAGTAGATCCTTCAATATACGTGTGCGCTCCATTAATATTGGCACCCTTGGTAAATACGAGCGAAGAAGGCCGTGAAAAATTGTCTTTGTTGTTTAACCTTTTGAAAAAATTCGCAGAAATACCCTGCTCTCATGGATATCAAACAACCGCAAACAGGTTTATCCCAAAAAGATATATATATCTTTGTTAAATATAGGTGTGCAACAATTATTGGCACCCCTATGGATTCATATGAGAAAAATATATTTGAAGTATATTCCCATTTTTTAAAAAAAATTATTATTATTATTTCTTTTTAAGTACACATGGGTGACTAGGAACAGGACGTTGTTCAACCATGACTTCCTGTTTCACAGGGGTATAAATATGAAGTAACATAAAATGAATAGAAAATGAAATCAAATGAGACTTGAAGCATGTAAGCTTTAAGTTCGGTAAATACGCTAGCTACGGTGGCGGGTCAAACGAACGTTCATTTTATTTATACAGTATTTTTGCATCGTTTATAACAAGCAGGTGTCACAAACGTTTTTCACTTTTCCTACATGACCTCGATTTCACTCAGTGCAAGCGTTCCAGCGCGTCACAGCTGTCCCCATTACTCTTAAAAAACGAATTTGATTCGATTCATGTTGCACAAACATCTGGATTGTGCGTTTGTCATCAGTTCAAATATTTACTTTTACCCCCGGATACTTACGGTATGGTGCGTTTAAATGTGAACACGTTTTGACTTTTGCTTAAGACCTTGGTCTCGGTTCTTCTACTCCTAAAACAGCGTCACTCGGTAGTTTTCGCACCCCCGCATGGAGCGCATTCCATTTAAACAGATTTTCTTTTTTCTTCAGGACGGCGGATTTGACTTTTATTTTTTTTCTCGTCTTATTAACTTCAAGTAAGGAAAAAAGTTCAAGAGAGGTCTGGTGAAAGAACAACTGTTTACGGCCGCCGTAACGTGTTACAACAGGAACGTCCCGCACCGTTAAAAGCATCTGTAAATGGATAAAAAAGTGCCAGGTGGTTGTTGTTTTTTTTTAATTAACTGGCAACTTGCTGTTCTATTAGAGGATTAAAATACTTGATGACATGCTGTTATAGGAAAATAATCCACTTCTCTGTGGTATCAGTAGCTCGGCTAAATCGCACCACCCTGTCGATGATTATTGATCGGTTTCCTGTAACATCACGGCACTGAGTGATTTATACCTTACCTGTTGTCTAGTTGAATTAAAACCCATCTGCTCCCTGAAGGGCGGGGCTTCAGGCCTGCTTTTAGTGCCTTTCTGTTTTCACAATGACGAGGCAGAAGAAGGGGATGAGTCATGCTGTTACGTAAATGAGATGAAGCTCAGTGAGGTGAACGGAGGTGGATCTGAAACCCTGTGATTGATATGAAGAAGAGAAGAGAGATGACTTTGGCTTTTCCAAATGTTTTGCCTGACCTTTGACTTTCCTTTCCCCCTGCATCTTTGGTGGCCCTGAGAAAAAGGAGCGGCTTTGATCCGAGTTTCGCCTGCCGGGTGATCTGCCCCCCACGTGTAGATGAGCACGACGGGGGGTGTCGGAGGGGAGGAACGCCTGAAGAACACGGCATTGTTTCCGTCTTCCTGTCTTCTTTGGACGACGGCACCACTGGAGGCTCTTTGTTTTGGCTGACCTCTCCCTTTCGACCCAAACTACGACTCCGGGCCACAACCTTTCTTCATCCTCCCCCGTTCTTCTTCTTTTCTTTACTGCGATCCCACAAAGACCTGCGCTTTAAAAAAAAAGAAAAGAAAAGAAAAGAAAAAAAGGTCTCTTCAGCAAGCACTTGTGTATGTCTGGTTATATGCAACCAGCTACTCAATATAAGACAGGTCAGAGGGTCAAATCCCCAGACGTCGTCTAAGCAGACAGACGCAGTGCGTTTATAAAGCATACAATTAGGAGCAAACTCGACCGAAAAACCAGAAAAGAATCTAAATATAGCGTACGATCCCAAATCGCCGATCCTCCGGTGAGTTCCAGGGTATTTCCGGCGTAGAAGACTTGTTTATTAACCTCCTCGGTTCAGAGAGCTTAAATATTGTTTAACAATACCGACAGTAATTAACATGCTGCTCAGTAATTTACAAATTATTTAGCGTAAAGCGGGGGTGTCCGGTCTCATCCGGAAAGGGCCGGTGTGAGTACAGGTTTCATTCCAACCAAGCCCGTAATCCCTCAAAAAAATGTAAAAAAATAAAACACCACATATCTATTATAGAGATATTTGTATTGACCGTTAAACCTCAGAGTAAAGGGTATACCGTAAGTACTACTCGTATGGGATTAGTTCTATGGACGTACGGTACGTATCGTCAGTAAGGTTGCCCGAGGACGTCTGTAGTAACCGTGATCGATTTTGTACAGGATAAATGATCCCGGTATAAACCACAGAGATGGAAGTGTCTTCACAACGTTTGTACTAAACATACATTCCATACATACTGTACCCCTCACACCTCATTAAAAAGAAAAACAACTCGTCTCGGTTTTTTTTTTTTTTTTAACCTTTATCAATAAGTGTTTGTCGTAGGTCTTGCTGTTGCGCAATTTGCGCTCGATCATTAGAAAATACATTAGTAGGTCACATGACCATGCCATGTCAAGCATGTGTGTATGCTATAGCTGTGCTAGGATCTCAATAGCGTACTTAATATCGCTTCTCCGACGCATTGGAGCATTTCTATACGTGTGTTTTGTATTTCGCGTTTCGATTTTGGTCGGGAGGTGATACGTAGAAAAGAGAGTGAGAGCTTTCTGGAGGAAAAGTACCCCGTACGTTTTTCGTCTTCAGTGCAAAGGCGGATTCGGAGAGGACTCAAACTCCAGAGGTACTCTAGGAGTGATTACGTCACCCGGTCTCCCCGTGTAAAACCAACCACGTCCACGTAGGGCTATAAATATTTCAATCGACGAAATAATTCTTTCGTTTTGGCTTTGTGTGTCAGTGCTTATTGTGCGCGCGTGGGAATGTACTGTACAGACGTCACTGTTTCATTCCAGGTTTCGGATTCAATGCGAGAGGACACGTGCAGACACGTTCATCCACAAACGAGCGCTTTTCCTTTGGCCTTGTGATCGAGGGGAAGGGTTTCAACGTCCACGGCGTGTTTTCCCCCTTTGTGTTCATTCGGCACAACAATTCTATGCAGTTCGCCTGGCGAAATCTTCAAGGAGACAGATAGAGACGAATGGATGAAATCTGTATAGAACCTGTCGCTTAAATGAAATAGAATTTGGCAGAATTATTGGCACCCCGAGATATATTTACAAGAAATGCAAACTAATCGTCATTCTTGAGCGATGTTAATGTATATGGATGGGAACTATCCACTCTCTGTGGTACGCGTATGTCTACCTATCTAGCTTTAGAATAAGATTTAAGGTACGTAAGATTTAAGAGTACACTATATGCAATTTTTTAAAACATAGTAAAGGTAGACAAGATAAGGGTACCATCACAGAGACAACGAACGGTACAGTTTAGTACCCTTTATTTCAGAGAGTGCAGATTATTTTAGCTCAAAACCTGATCACTCAGCCAAGACGTTAACATTTGTGCGTATTTTTCTATGAAGTTATTGAATCAACACAGGACTTGGGACGAAATCAACTATGAAGTAAAGTCCAAGATTCTACTATCCAACTATCTTCAACCTTATTACACATGACAGGAAGAGACGCAGCAGTTTTACTGTCTATATCAATTATGTGGGGTGCCAATAATTTTGAAACCAGTATTCTGCAGAAGAAAAAAGGACTAGAGCTATATTGTGTGTGTGTGTGTGTGTGTGTGTGTGTGTGGGGGGGGGGGGGGGGGGGGGGGGGGTTCAAAATAAGAGCATTCTGATATGTTCAAGAGTAAACTGTGAAAGGAGGATGAGCTATTGTTTTACTGCTTGTTTTCAGAACGGGTGCCAATAATTTTGGAGTTGAGTGTAAATCTGTTTGACAATGTACCTAATAGCTTTAACTTTATTTTTTTAAAATAGGAAACAAGTATAAGCCATGTGATTATGTGATTTCAGGGCTGGACAGAATTGGCTGAACATCAAGGACACAAGAAATTCAACACAAGCAAAGACTCGGCGTTTCTCATCACTTGGGTTTACAGAGTTACACCCATGCATTTTATACAAGTTTCATACCTGGGGTAAAAAAGGGACATGGGGACAGTTAAAAGTGCGTCCTTCATTATAACATCATTTATAACATAAGTGTGTCCTTATTATTATAACATCATTCATAACATAAGTGTGTCCTTATTATTATTATAACATCATTCATAACATAAGTGTGTCCTTATTATTATTATAACATCATTCATAACATAAGTGTGTCCTTATTATTATAACATCATTCATAACATAAGTGTGTCCTTATTATTATTATACATCTTCATAAGTGTGCCCTTATTATTATTATACATCATTCATAACATAAGTGTGTCCTTATTATTATTATAACATCATTCATAACATAAGTGTGTCCTTATTATTATTATACATCATTCATAACATAAGTGTGTCCTTATTATTATTATACATCATTCATAACATAAGTGTGTCCTTATTATTATTATACATCATTCATAACATAAGTGTGTCCTTATTATTATTATACATCATTCATAACATAAGTGTGCCCTTATTATTATTATACATCATTCATAACACAAGGGTGTCCTTATTATTATTATTATTATTATACATCATTCATAACATATGTGTGTCCTTATTATTATTATACATCATTCATAACATAAGTGTGTCCTTATTATTATACATCATTCATAACATAAGTGTGCCCTTATTATTATTATACATCATTCATAACATAAGTGTGTCCTTATTATTATTATACATCATTCATAACACAAGGGTGTCCTTATTATTATTATACATCATTCATAACATAAGTGTGCCCTTATTATTATTATACATCATTCATAACATAAGTGTGTCCTTATTATTATTATACATCATTCATAACATAAGTGTGTCCTTATTATTATTATTATTATTATTATCATTATACATCATTCATAACACAAGGGTGTCCTTATTATTATTATTATTATACATCATTCATAACATAAGTGTGTCCTTATTATTATTATACATCTTCATAAGTGTGCCCTTATTATTATTATACATCATTCATAACACAAGGGTGTCCTTATTATTATTATTATTATTATACATCATTCATAACATAAGTGTGTCCTTATTATTATTATACATCATTCATAACATAAGTGTGTCCTTATTATTATTATTATACGTCATTCATAATATAACGCGCTTGGCTTCGTTCAATCCGACGATGACCGCTGATAACCTCTTGTCCGGTTGTTTACCGTTTTACCGGAAGGTGTCACGCGCTACCTACATAATTGACAGCGGTGTAGTTAACAATGCACAGGTCCTCGCGCTGAGCGAGCTTCCATTATTACATTATTCCATCTCTCTCTCTCTCACACACACACACACACACACACACACCACAACCCACATGAAACGCTGAATTTGTGAGTTGTTTTTTTTTTTTTTACTTTATTTATTTTACCGTGCGTCCGTTGGGATCAGTTTTAATTACGCGTGTTTATGTCTGTGAAAGGCTGTAGGGTTCTTTTTTAAATTACATGCATGGCGTTTGGTTTGTTTGCTTCTTTATGTATTCGTGATTAAAACTATCAGCATTGCTCACTTTAATGTTTCTACTCGCTTCATAAGCGCAAAAACCGGTAGGGTGAGTCAACAAGCACGCGCACGTCGCACAACTTCCTGGTCTGTTTTTTTCCGCCTCTCTCTGCTCCCAGTTCTGTCACAAGCCCCGCCCCTTGAACTCGAGCGACTGCGCGAGAGAGAGAGAGAGAGAGCGAGAGAGCGCACAGTCGGTACAGCGCACTGAATGGTAGATGTGCGTTTGTTCCCCGCGAACAGGACACACCGTGGCTGCGCGGGGAAGAAAAGGAAAGAGCGCTCGGTCTTGTGCGTGAGCGCTTTTTCGTCGCGCGCGTGTCCTCTTCTCATCCTCTCGTTGTCGCGGACACGTCGTTGACACGCTCATGCTCGAACGGGAGTACGACTTGAGCGGACGGCGCCGTGGGAGAAACCGGAGGACCGCAGGCTGTTCACAGGTACGGGCAGAGCCACCGAGTCGTGCGTGTGCGCGTGCGCACGCGCGCCCTCGCCTGTTATGAAAGGAAAGAAAACGATTTTCTCGTGAAGTCTGAATAAGTGGATATGTCGTGCTGTTTTCTTTGAACGTATAAATTCCGGTTTTGCTCGGGCGAGCTCGCGCTTGGCTTATGGTTGTTTTTTTGTTTTGTTTTGCTTAACGGAAGCCAGTGAGTGTGTGCTACGTGCGGAGTCGCTCGAGCAGCTTTTCACCACCGGCACGTAGGCAGAGTGCGCTCCAGAGCCAAGAGATCTGAATCAAACCCACACCATACGACATGTCCCTCCACCCCAACCCCCACCGCACCCCGTCCCTCCTGGGAGCAACGTTTTACATCGGTGGTGATTATACCGCCGCGTTTAAGCGCGCGCAGTTCCATACAATACCGTGGAACGACTCCAGCGCTCGTGCATGGACACTCACAGTGCAGTAGACTTGTATTCTGGCGGTTTGAGACGCAGCCGTTGTGTTTACGATCCGTTTCCGTTTCACTTCACCGACACTGTGTAGGTTACCTCTCGTTTTAGGTTTTCTCGAGAAAAAAAAACCCCGATATGAGTCACTCCTGACCTGCTGAACCGAACCTCATGATCGCGCGTGCTGAAAATGCATGACTAATATCTAGCGCGTGCAGAGTCTTATCGCTATGAGTTGACGTTATATTTGTTTTTGTCGCACCTTCCCTTCTTCTTATAGTGTGTGTGTGTGTGTTGTGTTTTTAAGAGTCCATGGAGAAAAGTTTAGGCATGATGCTGGAAGCGGAAGACGGAAGGAGTGGAGCTAAAGTGTTGGGAAGCCTGGCCATGGGCGACGGGGAGTTCGCGGATCGGAGGATCGGGCTCGTGGACAAGATCCCGTTGGTGAAACCCTATTTCAAGAAGAAGCACGCGCAGAGGAAATTAGACGCGAAGTGCCTGCGGGCGCTCGAGGACCCCATTCTGAGCACGATACTCGGCTCGGACGACCTGGTGGCCGGAGACGGCGTTTTCGTGCCGCGGAATCCGCCGCCGGCGTCCGCGCAGCCGAGTCTGATGTGCGCCGCGGCCGTGGCGGAGGATGCGCGCGCCGACGCGACGGCGGAGGAGCTCGCGGCGGGCGAGCAGAAAGCGACAGGCGCGACGAGGGACTCCAGCGAGGCGTCTCCGCGCGACGATGCGTCGGCGGCGGCGCGGACCTCCGCGCTCGAGGTGGCGGTGAAGGCGGCTGCGAACGGTGCCGAGCCGTCAGCCGTCGCGCGTGGAGGACACGGAGAGCTTTTCCGCGACAAGAGCGACGAGGCCTCTTTGGATCTAGTGTTCGAGCTGCTCATGCAGCTGCAGTATCACACGCGCCAGGACGACGCCGTGCACATCTGCGTGGATTTCTTGCGCGGCGCGTGCCTGTGCGGCAGCGAGTGCGCGCGGCACCACACCGCGCTGCCGTACCACTGGCAGATCCGGCGCGCGGACACGCGCGTGTGGCAGAGTGTATCCGAGGACGCGCAGGAGCAGCTGGAGAGACTCTACTGCAACCCGGACAATGACCAAGTCCGCCTTAAATTCCTGTAAGTGCCACTTCATTTCGAGTTCCAGCTTTCTGGCTGTGTTTTGGTGTGTGTGTGTGTGTGTGTGTGTGTGTGTGAAATACTTTAGAACCTTTGAAATCTTTTCAGAAAAGGAAACCTTCCGCTTTTATGGTTCTACATAGAACCTTTCGTTTTCCCCAAGAGGGACAGACTTATTCTTCTGCGTGCATATTGTTGTTGTTATTATTGTTTGTTTGTTTGTTTTTCCCCCCAAAATTCAAAGCCATGTGATTCACTGGATGGTTTTCAATCTTATCATTATGACGTTGCAGCTACAGAGTGGGCGTGGTTTCAGATAACCTTGACTTGAACTTGTAACACATTCTCAGTTCTGATTGGACAGAAGGCGCAACGTTTCCGTAGTAACAGCTCACACAGGGACTTGTACGGCAGACATGTTTGTAGCTACTATAACGCGAGCGCTAACTTGTCCGGCGGACATTCCTCGACATCAGAAGTAGCTATAAATGGATACAAAAAAAGGCGCGATGTGTCATTCATTAGTGAATGAATAAAGAAATAAATAGTTATATTTGTTTGGAAGTCGCTGTAGCGTAATGGGAATAAATCACTTCGGCGTGTGATAAATCATAAACCTCGGGGCGGGAACAGTGACTCTGCTTCATCACGCCACGCCGTCGCTGATTGTTTTCCTGTAGCAACATGCCACAGAGTGTTTATTCCTCACTCGGCGAAACTTCGATTGTGATGCATTTTGTATAAAGAAAAACTCGGGTGAGCTCGGCCGCAAGGTGTGTTGAAGCAGGTAGAACGTCCGTATGACTGAAACCACATGATTCAGACTCGTCCAAATGAGATAGAACACGCTGCGTGTGTGTGTGTGTGTGTGCCGGTCCTGACACAGGGAAGTAAAGTAGTTGACTGACCTGTTTCTCTCTCACACACACACACACACACACACACACTCACACACACACAGAGTCACTGTGAACATGCTCCCACAGAGAGAGCCTCACACGGACAGTGTGTTATTGACACAGCTGTACACTGCACTCGTGTGTGTGTGTTGTGGGTGTGTTGTGTGTGTGTGTGAGGGTCAGGTCAGTGGCATGCAGATAAATGAGGCTCCCACACGCACATGTGCCCCCACACACACACACAACACACACACAACACACACACGCACACATTCAACCACTCAACGAGTTCATGCAAATTCTGCCCCGAGTGTAGGAAGGCACACACATGCTTCTCTCAATCACGCTCTCTTTCTTTCTCTTTCTGTCTCACACACACACACACACACACACTTATGGATTAACTAGCTCACCACACAGTGTGGAAAACTTTCCCTAACCAACAGGGCCTTATTGTTTATCATTTATATTGCGTTAGGGATGCGCAATACGGCAAAATATATCGTATCACGATACTTTTGAATATTTTCACGATACTGATATGGTTAAAGATAGTGAGCGCTATCAAAACAATCAGGAGCGTTATCCAAAAAAAAAGCCTAGCGTCAGTCAGGGGCGGGTTATTTTCCTATAACAGCATGTCCGGAAGTGTTTTATTCCTCTTGCACTTACACCACAGCCACTTTCCAACAAGTCCAACCCTTTCTGTTTATTTACTATGAAGAACGAGACATCGGCGTTTTTATCTGTTGCGGAACGTTTGTGAAACTGCTCGGTTCCTGTTCTCACTTCGGTTCTAACAGATATAAACGGTTGTTCTCTCACTTCTCCCCTCCCCCCCCCCCCCCCCCCCCTCTCTCTTGAAGTTAATAATATGAAGAAGAAGAAGAAAAAAAAACAACAGCTTGTCACGTTACAGAGAAATCGCTTTCTTTAGCGCTGACACTGGAGACTCCTTCCATGTCTGTTGAATAAACGGAACCATATCGAGGGCGTCAAAGGTTTTTAATCTGTTTACGTCCCTATGAACGAGCTGGTACTACCCTAGTGAAGAAAAAACAAAAAAAAAACCCAATAGAAACCGTCACAGAAATCTGAATGGTTTCCAGTACAAATACCATTACAAACCAACAGCTGTTAACCATTAAAACCATTATTACTATTGGTCCTTAATGGTATCCACTAGACATAACATGCCACAGAACGTTTTCTCCTCACAGAAAACGTCACCGTATCACAGATAACTCCGTTCTTACTGTAGAAATTATAACGTATTAGATCAACCAAGTTAATATAGATGACATCCTGCTGATCTGACCAATCAGAATCGAGAATCCAGCAGTGCTGTGGTATGATGTACATTATTTGACCAATTCTCCCAGCTTTAAATGGAGCCTCTTTCAAGCCTGGAGATCTTCATGTAAATGTATGTGTGAGTGTGTGTGTGTGTGTGTGTTACTGAATGACTGTGAGCGTGACACACACCACGGCTTTTTAAGAACAGCCCGGACGATCTGTCATGGAAATTCGTCCATACTCTGAGGCTTTCAGTGGAATTCCTTTCTCCATTAAACACTGTGCTAATTAACTACACCTCTTTGACACCTCAGGAGTACCTGTGAAGTGTTTAGAGCAAGCAAGCCCCTCTACTGTGTGTGTGTGTGTGTGTGTGTGTGTGTGTGTGTGTTCTGGACCCCTAAGGGGTATAAGCAGGAGAGGAGATAAGCACTGCATTGTTTGTGGGTGTTTGCAGTCGCCAGCTGTTTGTTTGGTTTCTGGTCAATATTGCAGCTAATTCCAGGAAAGGCTTTGAGTAACACTGTGTTAGCATGTTGCTGTGTGTGTGTGTGTGTGTGTGTGTGTGTGAGTGTGAGAGAGAGAGAGAGATGGCAGAGTTAGGGTTAGGCATCACATGTTGAGTATTCAGACCCCTAGCGCAACATTCTGTAAACGGAAAACACGAGGAATTATAAATATTTCCCTTTATAAATTATAGCTGATTAGCTAATAGCCGTGGCTAGCTAACATAGCACGTATTTCACACCGGCTATCCCGATTTCTACACATTACAGTGGTGTTGTTGATTCAAAATAAACTTTTTTTTTTTTTTACCACAAATATAGTCGGTCAGCAAGACTGTACTGTTCGTGTTTGGTGTCTTTTTTTTTTTTTTTTCTCATTACTTCTCTCCTAGCTGCAAGGCTAATCTAGCTAACAGTTAACCGCTAACAGGGTAGAATTAACTGCTGAATCATCACACACTTACCTCAAAAAGGTCATCTTTGTCTCACTGTCCACAAATGTACACATGTACATAAAGATATATTTTATTTATTTAAAAAAAACAACAACAACAAATCCCCTGAAATTAATGTCATCTAGATCGCTTCTAAGTGCCGAGTCAGAAAGATGGCTGTCACGGCTACTGAGGTCATTTGTGTTTGTTTGCTTGTTTGTTTGTTTATTTATTCATTGTTATTTTTTGAAGTAAAAGTGTTCCGGAAACCGTGTACAGAAGTCAGTTTGACGTAGTAAATGTGCGAGGAAGGTTTGAGGAGTGCGATGAGCCCGATCAAACCGGTCCGCGTGATGCTAGCGTCATGGCGGATATGCCGACTTCGATGTTATGCTAACTGTGTTAGCCTCGTGAAGTATTCCAGGGTAAAACTACAAAAAAAAAAAATGACGTCGAGTGAATAATTCGATTTGGTGTAAAAGGGGAAATGTTTCGCTCGAGTGAATTTTTGTATTTCGTTTGAATTGGGTTTGGTTAGTTGTTTTTTTGTTTGTTTTTTTTTACTTGTTAGCGTACCCAAACCGGCTAGTTTAGCGTAAAACCTTGAGGACAAACACAACTCTGAAATTCAAAGATATCAGCGTGTGACCAGGAGTTGACCTCTTTACAACCCCTGTGTCACCCGGAGTGCGCGCGTGTGTGTGTGTGTGTGTGAGAGAGAGAGAGAGAGAGTGTGTGAGATGAGGGCATTGACCCTTGACTCATGATTTGGTTTCGTGACAACGGTAGCTATGGAGAGGACTGTGTGACTTTTGCTGTGTGACTCCCGCGAAGTATGAAGGGCATGTTGACCTGAAACCAGGGCGTTTGTGTCTGATAACGTGTGTGTGTGTGTGTGTGTGTGTGTGTGTTAGTGCCCATTTGTGTGTGTGTGTGTGTGAGAGAGAGAGAGAGAGAGAGAGAGAGAGAGGGAGGGTGAATGAGACAGCATGTGAGACGAGCTGTGGAATTGCTCACCGAGGCGAGGTCGCTCTGGCTTCTCATTAAACATAGTGTCTCCTCTCTAACACACACACACACACACACACACACACACACACACACACACACACACACAGTCTGTGTGATTGTTGGTTCCAAAAAGTGCACACACACTGGCACTTTGAGTGGAACGCTGCGTTTGCGACTACGTGTGTGAGAGAGGAAACACGCCGTCTCTTCCCATCGCGGTCGTTCCGAGCAGAGCGTGTTCCCTCCGTCCCCGAGTTCAGGAACTTCATGAAGCCGCTCCAGGACCACCCTTGCTTGCTTTCTGGGTGTCTCGCGGAGGAAGCGAGAGAACTCTCCAGCCCATAATGGAAACAAACAGGGGAAGCTGTGAGCGTCGGCAGCGGCTCCTTCTGTCCCTCTGATCTCCTCGAGAGGAAGCCCTGAACACTTCCCGAGCGGCTCTCGTTCACACGCGTTTATCACCCCCGACACCTTCGCCGCGGTTTAACGACACCGTCAGCTCGTTGTCTGCACCGAGCGTACGACTGTTGCAAGTTTATTTCGTTGTTGTTGTTGTTGGCGTGACAAAAAATGAATCACGTGATCCTCAGTGTATCAATTCCTACTTAATGAACATAGGGACATTTAAATCGTATTTATATTGCTACGTGTACACGATCGTCGCCGCCGAAAACGCTCGAGTTTGCCGCGGCTTTAAAAAAAATTATTCCGATTTAACTTGCGGCGTTTTTTGTGCTTTTATTTATTTATTTATGTATGTATGTAAATTTAAGTTTGAATTGGCGAAATCGCACTCGAACGAAATAGTTTGGCGAGGTTTGCTGGTACAAAACAAAAACAAAACTCATGTTCGACGTACGTGACTCGAAGTACATTAAAAAGGCTATTTAGATCAATAAAATCTATCTATCTTTAATATCGTAATTCTGAGAACAAGACTCATATCTATGGGTGTTTTATATTTATAAATATTTATAAATAATGTTTGTATCAATAATTTCTTATCTATCTATCTATATGTGTGTATATATATGTGTGTGTGTGTATATATATATATATATATATATATATATATATATATATATATATATATATACACACACACACACAAACACACACACACACACACATATATATATATATATATAAAAAATATATATATATATATATTATATATATATATATATAAAACAGAACATTTTTATATATATATATATAAATTTAAAAAAAAAAATATATATATATATAAAAACAGAACATTTTTATATATATATATATATATATATATATATATATATATATATATATATATATATATATATATATATTTAAATGTTCTGGTTTTTTTTTAATTTTTTTTTTTATAATGATTTGAATCTTCTGACAATCCTGTCCTGAATCTTTTTGTAAAAAAAACAAAAAAAAAAACAAACGCTCGAATGTTTTAAATTGAGGTTCGTCTCCTATATCGTAATCGGCCGCTTTAGAGGATCGATGCGAGCGGAGTGAACACAGACTCCAGAATTGCAATCGAATTCGAATCTCTTCGTGGAAATAAGACCCGAGGTCGTTTTTTGCTGTCCCGATTGCAGAAATGTTCCGTGAGCCTCCCGTCTAAACCCGGTACTCATTTGCATATGTTAATAAACCATATAGTGTTGCGTATGTATGAGTGTAGTTATTTTTTGAGTTATACTTAGTGTCTGGGAGATGAACACATAATCGCAAATTGCTCTTACTGTGAGTCACCTTTAAGTTTCAACCTTAAATGGGGGGAAAGGTTTTTTGTTTTTATATGAACTGGTGTGTGTGTGTGTGTGTGAGTGTGTGCGAGTTTAATCGTCCAGGTGTGGCATCGTGTGATCTCGGTGCACGGGAGGCTCTGATATTTGAACGTGAGAAAGGTTACAGGAAGTTGTTGTTTGTGAGAGAGAGAGAGAGAGAGAGAGAGAGAGAGAGAGAGAGAGAGAGAGAGAGAGAGCAGATCAAAAAGGCTAAGAGGGTAATACCATATGAAAACCTTGTTCTGTCTCTGCGTCTCACTCCAATCCACTGAGCCTAACTCAGACCACAAACCACAGCAGGCCCCAAGGTACTTGTTAATGTTGTGTGTGTGTGTGGGTGTGTGTACGTGCGTGCGCACTGCAGGGATCAGGGTGCATGCGGTCAAAGGCCAATTATGAAAGTGTTTTCAGGGCTTGGGCTGGTTTTTCTCTCCTCGGCAGGAAAGCACATCTTGAGGTCATCAGCGCCGTGTTGTCGAGAGAAAAACATCCGTAGATCTGAGTCTCAGAGTTTTATCTTATAGTTTTAACAACGTGATATTTTCTCCTAACGACGAGAAATAACAAGATCCCGACAGGGGCTTATTTTCATCCCGCCTGAGTGTCGACGAGTGGAGCCGGCGATGTGACGCGATGATAGAACAACGATATCGGGATTAATTAAAGTCGCAGCGTGGGGGGGTTTTTCGGGTTGTTTTTGCGATATCGTGTTCAT
>NC_071284.1:33068546-33078546 GCF_001660625.3 Ictalurus punctatus
GATAGATAGATAGATAGGGGAGAGAGAGATAGATAGATGGATAAATGGATGGATAGATAGATAGATAGGGGAGAGAGAGATAGATAGATGGATGGATAAATGGATGGATAGATAGATAGATAGGGGAGAGAGAGATAGATAGATGGATAGATGGATAAATGGATGGATAGATAGATAGATAGATAGGGGAGAGAGAGATAGATAGATGGATAGATGGATAAATGGATGGATAGATAGATAGATAGATAGATAGGGGAGAGAGAGATAGATAGATGGATAGATGGATAAATGGATGGATAGATAGATAGATAGGGGAGAGAGAGATAGATAGATGGATAGATGGATAAATGGATGGATAGATAGATAGATAGGGGAGAGAGAGATAGATAGATGGATAAATGGATGGATAGATAGATAGATAGGGGAGAGAGATAGATAGATAGATAGATAGATAGATAGATAGATAGATGGATAAATGGATGGATAGATAGATAGATAGGGGAGAGAGAGAGATAGATAGATAGATAGATAGATAGATGGATAGATGGATAAATGGATGGATAGATAGATAGATAGGGGAGAGAGAGATAGATAGATGGATAAATGGATGGATAGATAGATAGATAGGGGAGAGAGAGATAGATAGATGGATGGATAAATGGATGGATAGATAGATAGATAGGGGAGAGAGAGATAGATAGATAGATGGATAAATGGATGGATGGATAAATGGATGGATAGATAGATAGATAGGGGAGAGAGAGATAGATAGATGGATAGATGGATAAATGGATGGATAGATAGATAGATAGGGGAGAGAGAGATAGATAGATGGATGGATAAATGGATGGATAGATAGATAGATAGGGGAGAGAGAGATAGATAGATAGATGGATAAATGGATGGATGGATAGATAGATAGGGGAGAGAGAGATAGATGGATAGATGGATAAATGGATGGATAGATAGATAGATAGGGGAGAGAGAGATAGATGGATGGATAGATAGATAGATAGGGGAGAGAGAGATAGATAGATGGATAAATGGATGGATGGATAGATAGCCGGCGTGTTCTCTCCGTCCCTGTGTCCACGTTGCAGTTTGAGAGCGGTCGGGTCGACGCTCCGAGGGACCTCGTCTCTGTTTAGTCACGCCGTCGTGTTTGTTTAGATGTCGAGAACGTCGAACATGTTTAGTCTGACTCGTGCCTTGCTCTGTGTGAGGGGCTAAACATTCTAGTCCTCCCTTCCTGTCAGCGGTGGCCATGTTTTGACTCTGTCTCTGTCTCTCTCTGTTCCCGGCTTGACGTGATTAATGAGCTGTGGGCTGAGCCCTGTCTCTCTGCCACACGCTGTAATTATGAAAGTTAAACCAGTTAGTTTTGCTCTGACAGGACCGAGTGAGATTCGGGTTACCTCCGTGCTAGGCGGGGAGTCTTTTGAGTCAGGTTTAACCCGTTGTGGTGATTGAGGCGACCGCCCTGACATCAGAGCACTTCTAAAATTACCCGTGGGAACCCGTTCAGATTCACGCCGCTAAACTTCTAAGCTAGCTATGTTTAGCTAATGCTAATTTTCCAGCTATTGGAGTAACAACGGCTTATTTTAGACTTTTTTTTTTTTTTTTTTTATTGTTTAGCCACTACAGAGATAAATAGCTAGCAAGCGAGGCTAAGACATTGAGGGAAACTGGCATTTATGTTAACGGATAATAATAATAATAATAATAATAATAATAATAATAATAATACACAGGGTTTTTTTTTTCTTTTTTGACGTTTCTCATTTCCTTCCTTTTCTCTGTTTGTGTCCTGGCCAAACTTTGACTCACTGCGGAACTCGGACATGAATGAAGAACAGGCCATGGTTTAATTGTGTGTGTGTGTGTGTGTGAGAGAGAGAGAGAGAGAACAAGTTCCAGCCTGTTGATTGGCTCTAGCTTTGAGTCTGCAGCTCTGGTCAGAATTTTAACCCATGACCTGTAATCCTCTTAGAGTTTGGTGTTTTTATAGAGAGCGTGATCGACGAGGCTGTCGCTGGAAAAGAACAGACAGTTCGGCCCAGAACCTGACCTGATAAGCTTGTGTGTGTGTGTGTGTGTGTGTGTGTGTGTGTGTGTGTGAAAGCAGTCAAACTCATTGCTCCAAGTGACACACGGTCTCTCTGGATGCTCTGACATGCGCAGTGTTTACCCTAGAGTTCGATTGCAGCGAGACAGTTATTCGACTCTGAATCGATTCGACTCTGAATCGACTCGGCCGCAGGAGCCGATTCGAACGAACGTCACGTGTTCCGGGTCGTGGCGTTTTTGTTTTTGTAGATGCGAGCTGCTGAACTGAACAAAAGGAACGCAGCTGCAGCGCTGCAGAAATCTCACGTGTCCTGGAGATTTGGATCGGAAAGAATTAATTTCTTTTTCATTTCTATCCCGAATTATTGAATCGTTTATTTAGCGCTGATTCCCTGTTCTCTGTGTTTGGGTCGATTTTTCGCGGAGTGCTTTTGTTTTTTTTGTTTTTTTCTGATTTCTTCACACACTTGATAAAGGTTTGCTTAGTATTTTTTTTTCCACCGCTGTACGTTTTCAGCTCCACACATCCCTCAACTAACTTATCATTTCATGTTATTTACTGATTGATTGATTGATTGATTGGTGTTTGGTTAATTATGTGGCAAATAGCACACGAACTAAAGGTATCGATTTCGCTCCGGTTCGGACTCAGGATACGGACTAACGTGTGTTTACAACTCCCACTGTGACTTCACACACACTCTGGATCTAGAGCTTCACTAATATTGCCACACACACACACACACACACACACACACTGAATGAAATATTTTAAAACAATGTACCTCATAATGTATCACCAATATATACGTTTACGCATCGTATACATTATGAACGTCCTTTCTATTAAGAGTAAGAGCAGTAAGGCGTTGTGTAGACGATCTCAGTCGTATTTTGTATGTGTGTGTGTGTGTGTGTGTGCGCGTGCATCATTTAACTATGACGTTTCCTGTCTTGTACACAGGGGTCGAGTGTTTATGCTGGACTTCAGTGCCATGAGGGTGTGTGACATGGAGTTCGACCTCGTCAGACGGTTGTCCACACCTTCCAGCTTCGGAGCCGTGGACCCCGGCACAAGCCCCGCCTCCAGCACAAACCCCGCCCCCAACTATCTCACAGTGTGGAAATATTACTGCAGGGATAACTTCGGCTGGAGGGAGTACTCCGAGGTGAGACGCCACAGTGACACACACACACACACATTAATTGTTAACTTGTGTATGAACTAAAAATATTTTCGTTCGCTCACATTATAGCGGCTTGTAAACAGTCGTTCATTAACCAGCCGAGAGAGAGAGAGAGAGAGAGAGAGAGAGAAATGCAACTTGTCATGTTACTAAGAAATCCGTGTCGGGGAAAAAAAAAACGCTGACGCTGGAGACTCCTTCCACGAATGTTAAATCAGCATGTCTTTCGCAGAAAACGTCACCATATGTCTAGGAGCTGTTACTATAGAAACGATACAGTAATTGGAACGATTGCATGAGTACAAATCTGTAAATATTTGCTAATTATTTTGTTAATAACGTTTAATTGAATTGTTGTTATATATATATATATATATATATTTTTTTTTTTAATTATTCCATTTATTTGCAGTCATTTAGCGAAACACACACTGAGCGGGTCAGTGAGGCGGTTTTAAACGTCGAATCAACCCGAATTTATTTGACAGTCCGTGTAATTTAATGTCTGTGAGTCCATTTGGTGTGAACACAGTGTGTGTGTGTGTGTGTGTGTGTGTGTGTGTGTGGGTGGATGTTGGCTCTCACACATAACCAGAGGAAACATTGTGTTCTGCCCACACACAGACGTCTGAAATCAATCCGTTGCATAAGTGTTTTTTTTTTTTTTTTGTCTTTTAAATAAAGCTATTTATTTCCTTTTCGCGAAATCTGGACTGATGGATGCGGTCTGACTCGCACCCCAGATGAAGCTGGCGGGAGAGCGTGAGAACGGGACGAACGTGTCCGGGTTCTCGCTCGACTCTCGTTTATTTTGGGGCTGTCTCTCTCTCTCTCTCACTGTCTCTCGCTCAGTGTATAATAAGCCCTCTCATGTGTTTTTGTTCCGGTTTCCCCGCAGCCTGTGGTGCGTTTGATAGAGGAAGCGACCGAGCGGGGGCTGAAGGAGGTGCGCTTCATCACACTCCAGAACCAATACATCCTGAATATCCGCGAGGGCTTCCAGCAGAACGCCGTCTTCGGTTTCCGCCGCCAGATCAAAAAACGACCCCACTTCATGTCCTCCATTAGACTCTCGCCCTACCTACAGTGAGTATCCCCGTCCTCATAACGTCCTCATGTCCTCCATTAGACTCTCGCCCTACCTGCAGTGAGTATCCACGTCCTCATAACGTCCTCATAATTTCCTCCATTAGACTCTCGCCCTACCTGCAGTGAATATCCCCGTCCTCATAACGTCCTCATAACGTCCTCATAATGTCCTCCATTAGACTCTCGCCCCACCTGCGGAGAGTATCCACGTCCTCATAATGTCCTCATAACGTCCACTTCATGTCCTCCATTAGACTCTCGCCCCACCTGCAGTGAGTATCCACGTCCTCATAATGTCCTCATAACATCCTCGTAACGTCCTCATAATGTCCTACATTAGACTCTCGCCCTACCTGCAGTGAGTATCCACGTCCTCATAACGTCCTCGCGCACCCCATCACCACAGTCTGCAGAGTCCGGTCAATTTTCAGATCAAACAGGGCGACACGTCTGCATCGTTACCACGTCGTGCTAGTGCTCATGGCATGGGTAGTCAGGTCTCGGGCCATGCCATGCGATCATACAATATCGATATCGCGATACAATGTTATGAGTTATCGTAAATATCGTCGGTATTCCGTGATACTCCGTATCAGTGTTTCATTTATTTATTTATATTGTGATACGTCTAGTAAATCACGGTCGGCGATATACAGTCTAATCCAGTTCGACTGGAAATCTAAAAATTGTGTAGTATTTATTAAATTTTATTTACGTTTCACTGTTAAATCATTTCTTCTGTGAGATACGGTGAACACCGTCGGTATTTTTATAACAATTTCAAACTGACTGGAATCAGCAGAACTGGATACTGACTGTTTTTATACGTAAAATGTTATCGTTTTGTACAATTTGTTGAATTTGACCTCCATTTCTCTGAATTTTTGTAGATAAAAACATAATTGAACTATTTTTTTTTTTTTAATGAACTCTTCTACATTCCTGTCGTGAAACATTAGTGTACTAGGACCAGGTGTATCGTGATATCGCGGGTATCGCGATATATTTTTCAAACACCGAACGATAACAACAAACACCGATGTTAAAATCCCGTACCGAGTCTTTCGAAATGTTTAAAACATTCCTTAATTGATCCTTTTTATTTTAAACAAAAGAATCGTTCACCTCAGGTTTTCAGATTTTACCAAAACAAAAAACAACGCTATGGTTCTCCGTTTCTCCAAACGGTTATACCATGGGTCGGAACACGATCTAGTTATACCATGGGTCGGAACACGATCTAGTTATACCATGGGTCGGAACACGATCTAGATATACCATGGGTCGGAACACGATCCAGTTATACCATGGGTCGGAACACGATCCAGTTATACCATGGGTCGGAACACGATCCAGTTATACCATGGGCCCGGAGGTTTGGCGGCGCGTGCTTACTTTAATGTCTGCCCTGAGGGGACATTAAGTAAATGTCGCTTCTGAAAGAAAGACCACGCCGGGTCACGTGTAGATCGAGAATCGTCTCGGCCTCGCGGTATCAGATCAGATCGTACATCCAGGACACATCGGGGTTTAGTCTTTATTAATGATGCACGGCGTGGAGATGTTTGTTCATGATGAAATGAGAGAAATGAATGTGAAAATGAAAGGGAACAAAAAAAAAGAGAGAGAGAGGTCGCGTTCCTCTTACTTTTTTCCTCAACTTTTTTAGAAGCGCTTTAGGCTGTATCTCAGTGCTACAGTTATTATATTTTATTGGTTGTGTGCTTGTAACGGTAAATAAAGAAATAAAAATCTCCACGGCGTAGTCCAGGATTGGTCTGGCCCTAACAGGAACGGAAACAGAAGAGAAACGAATGCTCTGTCATAGTGAAAGCACGGAACCCTTTGTTCTGATTTCCCCTTCTGCAACATCCCTTCATCGGATGCCTGATTATAAACAACCTCCTGATTTCACTTTGAAACCCAAGCCGCTTCGGTGGTGAAAGCACGGCAGCTGCGTTTGCGCCGTTTCCCCTCTGCGTGTTACTGATAAAACGAGAAGTCTCCTGCTTGCCAGACGCTCTCGCCCTGTCTGTCCGTGCGAGCGTCCGATCGTCCCTGTCTGTTCGACGACTCCGCCCGGGTACACGCCGTACTTCCAGAACATTCGGACCAGACCGAGCGCGGCTGCTCCGCGCGGGGCGGCTTAACCCATACCTGCCCGTCTGCCCGGCCGGCTCGCTCGGCCGGAGACGCACTCCAGAGGAACAGATGGAGAGCAGCAGATGTGAAAAGGAGAGAGAGAGAGAGAGATAGAGAGAGGGGAGAAAAGCGTAAATCGGTTCCAGACCGTTGAGGCTGGGTGAATGAGAGAGGAACGTGAGCGTTTGGGAAGCAGGGCGGGTTTTTTGTTTTCTTTCACTGTTGCGTCTGCCTCGCTGTGAGTTCGACTCTGATTGACTTTATCTGTCCTGAAATAACGAGAAGAGAAAGCTCGGCTTTGCGGTTAATCGCAGAGCTCCGTGTCGCATCTCTGAACGGCGCGTTCGAGAGCGTCCGTTTTCGTCCGTCGGCGTCGCGGACGCCGTTGGGGAAAAAATTTCCGGAAACGGTTTCTAGTTTGTTACGTCTAGGAAAAGTACGACACGTTCTGATCCCGCGCGAGTCCTGCGTTCATCCCAGTCCTTCGCACGCAGCAGAAAATCGAGGGAACGCCGCGATATCCGGAAGACCTTTTCAAAATGACCGCGGATCCGGGCCGAGACGCGTCACGTGACATCATCACATTCGGCTAATGCCTTCTCCGAGTCACGTGCGTCGAACGTGAGTATAGCTAAAAGGCCTCTGACCAACAGACGTCACCGGGAAAGAGCGTGCGAAACTACCGTGCGATTGCGATTTCGCCAGTCCGAGTAGTTTTCCGCCCGGAAAAAAAAAAAAAATCACGAAAAACGCAGCTCCGTTCGTACGGAAGGAGGCGGAGCTATGCTACCGGAATGTCGCTTCTTCAGACTGCTGTTTATACGCCGTCTCGTTCGGTCGCGGTTATTCATAACTTTTCATCAACCGCTCAGACACGGCACTGCGGCTCTCCGTCAAACGCGCACCTCTAAAAACGCACCGTCTACGATCCGGCCTTTATTAAAGTGGACCGCCGTGGGCGAGAAATCCTCCGGAGCAGGTTTCATGGGGACTTAAAGTAGAACTCGACGACCTCGGCTTCTTTGTTTATTTTATTCACACCACGCTGCGAGCGTGTTCGGGGTCATGGATAGGCGGATAGGTGCGATAAGAGCACAGTGTGGCTGGAACACGGTGTGCCGAGAACCCGGGGTGGGAACCTTTGTCCTGAGCGGCAGCTTGTCTGCGCATTATTGCTCAGCAGAAAGCATTAGGCTCGCCTCACACACACACACACACACACACACACACACAAACACTTTCATAAGATTTTACACACAGACACATCGTTTAAACTTCACACATATTTTATATATATATATATATATATATATATATCCTGTGACGTTATCCTATAACTTCCTTGTTCTTCTCAGAAACATATGGGAAATAGTCCCCAATGACTTTAGGAGTGGCTGTGAACACACACACACACACACACACACACACACACACACTCACTCTCAGAGAATGGGGCAGGTCTCAGTAGAACAAAGGTTGAGGATGACTCAGTAGGCAGTCATGCTGACTGAAGCAATCAAGTCTACCTGGCTGGAATGTACAAACACACACACACACACACACACACACACACACACACACACACACACACACACACACACGTCAGAAAGAGCGAGAGAGAGAGCACAAACAATCATGACCCCAATCCAACAAACACCTGCGCTCCCAGACATCATCTCAGACTCCAGACAGAAAAGCAAAGACGTCTGGACGTTATCGGGTTTTTTTTTTGTTTTTTCGGTCCCTCGGCTTAGCGCGGTGTGTCCTCACGTACTCGTCACGCGCGTACACGTGAACGGAAACGAAGAGAAAATCTAAACACACCCTTTCTGTAAAATGCCACGCTAATGCGGCTGCTGTGCCTGGTCATGCCTGTACGCACTGGTATACCGGTTCAGTACGGAAGTTGTTCCAACTTGCCGGTCACGTTTCTGCTCCGCTCGGTTACACACGCTCCCATTTGAACGCGCAGTTAAAAACACGCCGTCGGAACGACGTTTGAACTCCTTCTAACGCCACACGATCCGGCGAATCCGTTTAAAAGAAGAAGAAGAATTCAGAGCGTGTCAGGTGTGAGAGTCTCGTGTGGTGATTAGCAGCGTCTAAGATGACGCTGAGTGAGCCGGCTGACGTAACTTGACAAAAGATAGTGATACAGTATTCAAAAGCAGGTTAGTTAGCATATCGTTTTCCTACTGGTAAACACTTAGCGAAAAATTTTAGCGTCAAGCGTTCGTTAATGCTGGAGCACACCCTTTCTAGCATTATTAATCACTGCCGAAAAGGCAGCTAGCTAACGGCTAACGTAGCTAATATATCTATTTTTTATTTATCGCACACATATTTATGCATGCAGCTAATACTGAAATTCCAATCCATCCAGAAATCCTCTCCAGACTGTGTGAGAGAAATGTGAGCTAGTTTGCTAGCCGGTTAGGTAAAATGGCTAATGTTAGCAAGAAAATCATGGTTGTTACGGTAACATCAGATTTGCCTACTGGTCAATAAGTAGTATCATTTGCTAATAATGAAATGTCAATCTATGACAAATACCGTACATGCTAATTTACTGGCATATTACTAGCCAGGCGGCTAACATAGCTAACGTTAGTGACCCAAGTCATGGTTGTTATGGGAACATTCGATTTTGACAGGCTGCTGTTAAATCGATCACCGAGAGATGACTTGCGAGTTTTTTTTTGGTTCTATTCGCTAACACTGATATCCGTGAGAAATGTTTGCTAGTTTACTAGCGGATAACTAGCCAGCTAGCGAACGTGGCTAATGTTTTTGCGACAGACGTTTTGACCAGTTTGGCTACAGCTTCCCAGAAATCCCACTCGTTGTTACGTGTGACGTGTGAGCTAGAAGTCAGCTAGCCTAACGGCTGATATCAGCGGTAAAATAACATCGCGGGTGTCATGGTAATGTTAGATTTTGGCAGGTTTGCGTACTGGTAAACAAACGGCTAATTTAGCATTCTTCCAGTCATGTCCGTCTGCGAGGAAAAACAAGCTAGGTTATCAGCAGATAACTAGCCAGCTAGCGAACGTGGCTAATGTTAGCGATAAACAAAGTCGTGGGTGTGGTGCTGACATTAGCGTTACGATTTGACAGGCCGGTGTTAAATAATTCACCGAGGGAAAAACTGACTGATAATGAGAGCTCGCTCGCGGGACAAATCTAGGATAAAGACGCGCTAGTTCACAAGCACTCAACTAGCCCGCTAGCTAACATGGCTAATGTTATTCATTAAGAAAAACTAAACATCAGCTGCTTTGGTGTATTTTTTTTGTCAGCTAATAAATCAAGAGCTGTCATTGTTCAGTATTAACTGCTAACACTGTGAGAAATGTGGGCTAGTGTGCGTTAGCTTTTAGCTAACCGGCTAGTTATTTAGGATGGCACCAGGACAGTAGGACTGAGAATAATGGTGTAAAGATGTTCCTAAGCAAGTTTAAGTGAATTGTGGTTAAAATGACACCTTTGTTTGGAACGTTAAACTTCTTTGA
>NC_071284.1:33083546-33096046 GCF_001660625.3 Ictalurus punctatus
GGAAGTCGCGGACTGTACGGACCGTGTAATCGGCAGCGTGTGCATGCGTGAGGAAATGACTTCCAGGCTTCCGTTCTGCACCGGCGTGCGTCCGTGTACGACTCGGACCCCGCTTTCGGTTCTACGGCACACTAGGGATGTCGCTCGGGCTCGATGCCGTCATCGAAGCGTTGACTTTTTTTTGTTTTTGTTTTTGTTTGTTTGTATGTTTAAGACTCACGCCCCTCCCCCATCGCCGCCATCCATTTTCCGTAGTTCATCGTTCGTTGTACATATGCTTTCCTTGTTTATATTTGAACTGTGTGCCTTTTGTTCATAAAAAATTATTTATGTTAGTTAACGTGACGAATAAAGATTGAAAGTGAAGGTGCGCTCGTGTCTTACTCCTCCTTCCATCGTCAGATAAAGTACACAGACTTTCCTACACCTCTGAATCTATTACTGAAGAACACGCCGGGTAACTCTTTCCTATGAAGTCAAAAGTTTTTGGACACACAGTGCCCTTTTTTTTTTTTTTTTTTTTTTTTTTTTTTTTTTAAGTTTTATTATATATAAATGAGTGATGATTAAGTGAAGGGGGAAGTCCATCAAGTCTCTGAGGTGAGTGCGCTTCCTGTACGAGTGTAGCTTACTGTAGGGTGAGATTTTGTTGTACAGTCGATATTAGACAGGTATTAGAGTATCGACTGGAGCACGAATATACGTTCGTGCGTTACAGAGCGATCCGGATCGGACATTTCCAGATCCGGATCGGACATTTCCATTTATTTCCGTTCCCAGATTTTCTAATTCTTCAATTTCTTTGACTGAAATTGAGCTTCTTGTTAAAAAGAGTTTTGAAAAATGTTAATACAGGGCGTACAAAAACTTCTGACTGGCAGCGTGTGTTATATAACGTTTTTAGATTTTACACACACACACACACACACACACACACACACAGTATACAGAAATAGTGTATTATTGAAAGACAAAAAGGGTTTCCATATTCTAATCATACATTATAAAAGCAGTATTTAAAGATCTCAAGTTAAAACGAATCAAGTAGATTTTTTTTTTTTTTTTTTTTTTTTTTAACATCTGGTAATATAAACACTTTCTAAAAATTATTTAAATAAAGTATTTAATGTAAAAGTGAATTTGAGTAGAGTTTTATTAAGTATTAAATTTGTACAAGATAAAGAGCAATCTAGAAAACATATATTTAATATATTTATAATTACAGATATAGACCTTGTATACTAGCCTATATAAAATGTTACTGATATTGATTAATATATATATATATATATATATATCGTGTCAAAAAGCTGTTAGAACAGTTGAGTTAAAAAAAAATGTGTAACATAAATAAATGGGAGTTTATCTTTATCTGGCAACAAGACCATGCAAAATATATATCATTTAAATTAAACATAGTTTGATGAGGACAGAACAATTTTTTTTTTTTTAAGATAAAAATGATATTTTAATTAATATTTCGAGAACAGAGTAAAAAATATTTGAATAAGAATGGAATAAATGACAGAATGAGAACTGGTCAATTCCGAAGTCTCTAACAGGTCTATCAGGAATAATGGGCAGATTCATTTTTTTAATAAAAACATATTGTAAAAAAAAAAAAAAGATTCACAATTGTAAAATAAAAATATTCTCGATTGAAAGCGTATAAAAGAGGAGAACTGTTCGATGGAAAGTGTCCTTGAGGAGTATTTTAACTACTGGTTTAATATTTGAAAGAGAAATTCACATCCTCACAGGAGAACGGAGTGAAGCGGTGCATGTAGGAGCTGCAGCTCTAACAGAACTAATAGACACATATTAACACTATCATATTTTATATCATGGTTTTTTCACAAACTATAGAATATTAAAATGAAGGACATTTGGGTGAACTGAATATTCACTAATCCTGTTTGTTTGTTTGTTTGTTTATTTATTCATAACAATATAATATACATAGGGTTTTATATTACCTAAACATTTTTACAAATAAAGTAATAAATGAATTATATTAAAGAAACGTGAGTTCGTCCTGCAACAATATCCAAAATATAATGCTAAAACATTTTTGAACTGAACTCAGGGATATTTGGGATTTATATATATTTATGATTGGGAATATTTGGGATATATATATATATATATATATATATATATATATATATATATATATATATATATATATATATATATATAATTGGGTATATTTGGGATATATATTTATAACTGGGAATATTTGAGATATATATATATATATATATATATATATATATATATATATATATATATATATATATATATATATATATATATATATATATATTTATAACTGGGAATATTTGGGATATATATATATATAACTGGGAATATTTGGGATAAATAAATTTATAACTGTGAATATATGGGATATATATTTATAACTGGGAATATATGGGATATATATTTATAATTAGGAATATTTGGGATATATATATTTATAATTGGGAATATTTGGGATATATATATTTATAACTGGGAATATTTGGGATATATATATATATTTATAACTGGGTATATTTGGGATATATATATATTTATAACTGGGAATATATGGGATATATATTTATAATTGGGAATATTTGGGAACAAGGGATGAATCTAAAAGCTGCTTAGATGATAAAAGAGGTTGGAGGCAGTTATAAAGGGTTCAACAAGGAAGATGTAAACTTATAAAAGTTATATATGTGTGTGTGTGTGTGTGTGTGTGTGTGCGTGCGTGTGTGCGTGCGTGTGTGCGTGTGCTCGTCTAACAGCAGTATGTTATCTCAGTGACGTGACCCGAGGTAGCTCACTCCACTTCAGGCATGTTCCTACACTTCCCCCATCGTCCGTCTGCTACACAGTTGGAATGTTTATGATCTTCCTGTTGCTCTGAAAACGGCCTTCGTTAGCGTCACGTGTGCTGTGTGTGTGTGTGTGTGTGTGTGTGTGTGTGTGTGTGTAGGCAGAGGTTTTCTGAGGCTGAACAGTAGCAAGCATGCGACCCGAGCAGCCTCTAATGGAGCTGTGAAATGCGATCTGATCCGAGTCTGTCCGTCTGTTCCACTTCTCTCACTCCATCTCTGACTGTTACTGGGAGAACTACTTTAACACACTAATGCGTGGCTGTTTCAGAGAGAACCATGGAACCCTGTTTGCTCTCTCTCTACTTTCTCTCTCTCTCTCAGTGGGTTTCTGCGTTCCTGATCTCAGTGGTTAATTAATCCCAGAGGTAGAACAGAGAGAGAGAGAATGCTGTAACAGCAGGAGGAACACACACACACACACACACACACACACACACACACACACACACACCCCACCCTGTGAGCCCAGGAGACTTCATCTTCTCCACTGTTCTCTCTGTGGTATGCCTATAACATCCCTCCTTTTCTTTCTCTTCCTTTCTTTTCTCCCCCCGCCGTGTCTTTGTTCGATCCTGATGGACGAGTTGTCTCCTCACTCGAGGACAGAGCGAAAACCCGCTTCGGGACGATTCCTTCCAGGGTCTGACGTCTACTCAAAAGCGCCGCTTTACACGAACGTTTCTATCCGTCACACTCCTCTATTGTTTTGCTATTCGGATATTCTGTGTCTCGGTCTGGCCTTGAACACTCGAGCAGCTTCGGATCGCTTAGCAGGCTGTTTGTCTGCCTCTGCCTCTGCCTCTGCCTCTGCCTCGCTGCCCTTGTGGAATAATTGCTGGCACACAGCCGCTCTCGTTTAGGAGCCCTGGGGGATGCAACGGCCGGGCCAAGCGAGAGTGCGTGCTCGTGTCTGTGTGTGTGTGTGTGTGGGGGGGGGGGGGGGTTGATTGTGAAGTCATCCTCACGAGGAAGAACATCGATCACGACCGTACTGCGAAACAGAAGCCTGGAGTGATGAGTCACTGATTAGAGGTTTCCTGGAAAATGACATTTTATTTTCGGCCCCTTAGATCCTGTTCTAGTTCAGTCATATGTGAGTGTGAAAAGGTTTAAAAATAAAAGTGTGTGTGTGCGTGTGTGAGAGAGAGACAGAGAGAGGAGAGAGAGAGAGAGAGAGAGCTGAGCTCCCACATAGCCCAAGTTGCTAAAAACCCGATGCCTGACGTGATGTGTAAAGCGTGGTCGTTTGAATGATTCACAGCCGCCACATTGCTGGCTGGTGAACGAGGTTGTTTTTAGACGTTAGACACAGACGAGGTCTTTGTCGTGCAGTTGCGTAAATGTGATGTTCCGGGTCACGGCTAAAACTGGCGGAATCACGAGAATCCGCACCGAGGGCGTGTTTCTGGAGATCCAGGCCATGCCGGACCGAATCCCCCGTACTTCCTGTTCATCCCGTTTCCATATTGTTTCAACGCCGCCCAGCTGCAACCAATGAACATTCCAGGCTGCTTTTTCCATCTTTTCAAATCTCCGCCATAAGCCTGGAAGAAGAGAGACACGGAACGAGGGCGGCGGCCCAAATAAGGACCTCAGAGCTGCAGGTGGACTCTGCTTGACCCGAGAGGGAACCTTGTGCGTGCGACCTTTGCTCCTTGCCCTGAGAAGGAACAGGGTCAGGGTCAGGTCAAGCTTGGGATTGTTATCCTGTTCATCTCCTGTAGTTGTGCATCTTGTGATGCCGTGCCACATCACACAATCTCTTCTTCTCTATCTCCGTCTTTGTTCCCGAGCCGTCCGCCATCTTTTCTTTCAGCGTGCGGGTTGTACGGCGTCTCAGAGGTTCGGGAAAGCCGAGGAGACGCAAGCCGACACGGACGTATCTCGAAGATCCGTTCACGTGCGCTTTAAGAGAGAACGCAAAGCCATGCTCAGAAGTAGAAACGGTTTATCGGAGCTGCAGGTGAGACGTGACACGCGGTTCTCGGGAGACGACACGTTTCCCGACTTTCGCAACAAACACTCTGGAGTGTGAAGACGTCTCATGAGGACGGATACAAACAGGAAAGAATGGTGCGGCGTATACGTTACTGAAGAAAGTCAGGCTTTAGGGAGAGGACATTTTTTCAGCCTTGTGTCAGTCGGTTACTGCTCGAAAACGTGTGTTTCTTTTCCTCTTATTGGAAAAACGTGTCGAAATCACGCCACAAATAGAGATTGGAATAGCTACGGTAATTCTTTAAGCACGCAACGGACCGTTCCGTGCATGAGCGGTATTACAATGTGTCCAACGTTTAAGATTATTTTTTGAATCAAAAACCGATCGTTTTTGTGTCGACTTTTCCTAAAAAGAAATAAATAAATACGTAGATGCCTGCGTAAAAACATCACCTATTAAAAGTAAGGGAAGAAGGCAATCAAGTAAAAAGCTAAAAAAAAAAGTTTTAAAAAAAGGGGGGGTTTTATATATAAAACAAACAAATAAACAACATATTAAAAAGTAAGATAGATGGCAATCAAGTAAAAAGTAAAAAAAAAAAAAAAAAATGTGGGGGGGGGGAGGGGGGTTTACAAATATTACAGTTGAAAAATTCTTACCCTGTGTAAAGTTATTGCACAATATTTTAGGTTTACAATATAATAAATAAGTAAACAAGTAAATAAATAAATAAATAAATAAATAAATAAACAACATATTAGAAAGTAAGTTAGAAGGCAATCAAGTTAAAAGTAAAAAAAAAAAAATTAAAAAGGGGGGGAGGTGTTTAAAAAAATTGTGTAAATGTGTAAAAAAAAATTTTACATGACATTTTAGATTTAAAATATATATAAAAAAACAAATAAATAACATATTAAAAAGTAATCGAGTAAAAAGTTAAAAAAAAAAAAAAAAAAAGTGAAATATTACAGCTGAAAAATTCTTACCCTGTGTAAAGTTATTACACAATATTTTAGGTTTACAGTATAATAAGTAAATAAGTAAACAAATAAATAAGTAAGTAAATAAATAAACAACATATTAGAAAGTAAGTTAGAAGGCAATCAAGTAAAAAGTTTAAAAAAAAAAAAAAAAAAAAAAAAAAAGGAATGTATTAGAATGTTTACATCTGGCAACCTAATTCTTCTATTCACAGTGCAGTAGTTCTGCAGATTAGCTCTGAAGTTATATATAACGCCTTATGATGATTTTTTATGTTTTAAAGGAGAACGAATCGTGTTTGTTTGTCGTCCGCCATGTTGCGCTGGGAGGAGCAACACGTCCCGGAGTAATAATGTTGCCTTTGACTAAAACTCAACTAGGAAAAACGGAAGAACATGCTCCCAGAACTCAGAATTCATCCGAACACCTAGTCCTCCAGGATGGTCTCCTCAACCCAGACCTCAGCACATGACATCAAACCAACATGGCCGCTCACAGTAAACTTACTCCAAAGGTTACTTCTTGGGAGGTAAATCTGCATCACTCGACACAGTTAGCTGGCTAGCTTGTTGCTAACATAGAAACGAACACGGAGACGTCCGTGTCTGTTGCTTCATTGAAAACGATTCCGGGTTTGAACTTAGTTAAGCCAAACGCAGCGGAAAATCTGTATTATTGGCGCACATATATAGCATTGGAGTAGTTTGGTACATGAAGGAGTTAAATATAAGCAATATAGACTTAAGAGATTTGAAAGAAATATATATATATATATATATATAAAAAGCATGGTCCTGTACATTTGCGTGGATTTGCTCCAATCAGAATGGATCTCTAGTAGTAGCTTCCTTGGTTCATTTGATCTTTTTAAACCCTCGACATGTCAATTCACAGCTTTCACGCAGAGATAAAGCACAACAAGGAAAAGTTTTCGCGTTGAACTCGAAGTCGTTCCCTCCCCTAGGAAGCCGTCCCCGTCTGAGCACGCTCGCTAATCCCGGCGGGATTTGAGGCCGCGTGATTGGTCCCTTGGTCCTTACTTCCTGAGCGCAGAGAGCACGGTGGTGCTGGGATACGGCGTGTGGGGGTGGGGTGGCACTGGAGTGCCCGTCAAGAGTGTACGTGCCACTCGGCGTGAAGCTCTAAGTGGAGGTGGAGACACGAGAGGAACAGGATACTGAGCCACACTGGAATGCGGCGTTATTCCACGGATAGAAAGTCACGGCTCAGCCATTACACACACACACACACACACACACACACACACACACACACACACACACACACAGTGTAAGTAAGGAGAGAGAGATTACAGGCTAAAAAGATTATAGTTTAATGCCTTTACTCTTTTATTTATTTATTTATTTCTTAAAGTATTAGGAAGCACTCACAGAACCTAGAAGCAAAGCTACTGGGATGCGTCCCGTACACACTTCTCTTCCTTTTTCTTTTTCTTTCTTTCTTTCTTTTTTATACCTCTTTTATCTTTTCACTAGACAAGCGGTTTGTTTAACAGTTGAAGATTACAGGAGTGAAAGCCAGCGCTGTCTTCTGCCGTCGTAGCCTCGGACGTCAACGCGTATCAAGGCGTCTCTGGTCCTAGAGCCGAATGTTTTTTGTTTTCGGCACCGTTCTGTGTGAACCCCAGAGACTGTAGATCGTGAAAATCTAAATTACGTCACTGAGATCGCATTCCCCTCCGCCATTCCGGTGTTTGATGTGAACATTACCTGAAGCTACTGACCTGTACCTGCGTGAGTTCGCTGCTGATACCCGATTGGCTGTTTGGATGACTGAACGCGCGTACAGCTAGACGCTCGACATGAACGTCAGCTAACGTTATCTCGCCCTGCCCCTGCCCCCGTTGAACGATCTGTTTCACGGAGAATTTCGATCAGCTCGGAATATAAACCGGTAGGCGAGTTCGCTCAAAAGTATTGCCCCCCCCCCACACTCTCGCGCGCTTATCTATCGAGGTTCTAGGTTTTCAAGAAAACACGGAGGGGAATAAATGTATCTCCAGGCTACATTGTGGCAGGATAAATCACAGCTCCGTGTTATCTCTAGAAGCATCGGGGATCTAAGTCTAGACATGGTCATGAAGTCATTCAGAAGCTGTGGTTGCTGCGTTCACACGCGGCTTTCTAAAGTTACGACGGCACATTCATCATCAGCGAGCCGCTCACACAGGGACGTCAGGGCTGTCACTAAAAGCTCAACACTTAGTACCATGAGAAAAAATAATCAATCTGGCTACCATAAGCTTAGGGCTATGCGCTCAGTCACTCACACACACACACACACACACACACACACACACACAGTGAAACAACTGTTCTCCATTCGTGATCACTAACTACAGTTAACTGCCATATCTTCAGCACTGGCCTGGCACTCATAAAGTGCTGATTTCACCCTGATGTCATTCTCAAAACAAAAAAAACAACAAAACCCTCCACTCACTGGGTAAAACAATAAAAAAACAACAAAAAAACGATGCGAGATGGGCTTCAAGAGCAGCCCCAGATCTCTGCCATTAATCATGTATTCAAACCATCTGGAATTCCCCAAAGATGTCTGGATGTGTTTTAATTTCACTTTATTATTGGAGAGAAGCAGAATCAGAAGAGATCCAACCGGCGCGGTCCGTCCAAACCCTAAGAGCCGAGACAGCTTTCTGCCAACAAAAAATGTGTTTTCGTAGCTCGTGAGGTGTTTCGTCAAGGAGACAGTTCTCGAATTATACTCGACCCTTTAAAAGACACAGCTGGACCCCAGGGCCGATCGCGTGAAGCCAGAAACTTGAGCTATGTTTATATGGAGGTATCTGCGACGTGTTTCGCTGATTTTGTTGGTCGGTGCTGTGTTTTCGTTCTACTCTAAACGCACTAAAGGGCTAAAGCGCCGCTGCATCGCTCTCTTTAGGTAGAGACGAAGCGAGGGCTGAAACCCGCTGTCGGCGGGTCGTTAAACCGCGTTGTGGGAAATCGCTAAGCGAAGTGAGGAAGACAAAAACAAAGCATAGAGTAAATCTCTTGCACAATGATAGCGGTTATATTCAAGGCGGTCAGCATCTCAGGAAACCTTGCTGAATCGCTGCTTGCTAGCAGGTTCGTGACTCGCGTGAATTTGTTTACTTACCTATCAGGAAGTCAAAAGAGAAAGCGGAAACTAGTCCTGGAGGAAAAGGAAAAGAGGAAGCAGGACAGGCGTACGCGATGCTGATAATGATGAACAAATTAAGAATAATGATTTTGTGCCAAACAGTGACGTAATGTTAGCTAAACTTGGTTTTAGGCACGGGTTTAGCGTGGATATTTTAGCATTCTCGGTTTAAATAAAAAATCCGATTGGTTGTTTTGCCAGCAGCCGTGCGAATAGAATTGATTCAGTGAATCAAGATCGAATCGAGATTCGTTCATCTCACGTTCAGCGTTTGAATCGGCGAATATTTAGTCGTTCGTTTGTTTTTTTTTAAAGCTATATGTTTTTTTTAAAAAACATTGTGTGTGTGTGTGTGTGTTGTTGTTGTTGTTGTTTTTTTTTAAACTAGTTAGATTTAGGAGTTCTATACAGCTACTACTGCTTCTCATCAAAAGAAAAGAAATAGAAAAGCCGGACAGGTCACGCAGACAGGAGAGAACAACGCCCATGAAAGATGAACTACGTGCAACAAGAGCGGAATGTCTCTTGCTAGCGTGAGTGTAGGGGGATACGTACAGGCGGTGATACATTTAGGCAAATCTGAATGAATCATTTAACTGAAATGACTCGAGTCACGGAAACGACTCCAAAATGTAATCAGTTGACCAAAGCTTTAACTGCTGTCACAGCGGTGTGGATGTGAATGCTAAATGACTTTTAGGAAACAAATGAAGAAGATGATTAATAACAAATATTGGATCCGGCTCATTTTTTTTTTTTGCTTCGTTCCTGATTATCGCTGCAGATTCATCTTTAAAGCGCACCTATTATGGATTTGAAACGTGCCTAATTTTGTTTTAAAGCTCTCATACGATAAATTTACCTGCATCCGGGGTCAAAAAACACTTTAACGTGCTCATCATTTAAACTGCAGCGTTACCTTTTTCCCCCCAGTGTCACAAACGACTCGTTCAGTGATCCGTTCTAAAGGATTCGTTCTAAACTCCTCCTTTCAGAGAGCATACTCTGCTCCGATTGGTCAGACGTCCCGGTCTGTCGTGATCGGTCTACCGCTGTCAGCGAGCAGCCGATGAAGACGAGAGGCGGGGCTTTTTGTTACAAACCTACGTAGGTCAGCACAGGAAGTAAAGTCTGGAATCACTAACGAGTCGATTCAGCTGTTCAGAATCGATTCCTTCTTTAAGGAGTCGATAACTCCGTTTGTCGCGCGTTTTGATTTGTGAAACTTTGCAGACTTTTTACGTTCACAAGCAGCTACGTATATAACGCACTACATGGAGGGGGATATCGGAAAAACCGTGATAGGTGCACTTTAAGTAACACAGAGTTTAAGTAACACAGAGTTCATTAGTAACTCGCTTCGGTTAGTTATTCTTTATTACTGTACATGAAGCATTTAGCACAGAGTAACCCCCCCAACACACACACACACACATATACACATGTTCAGGAGTGTGTGAGAGACGGAGCAGACGACTTGCCCAGTCAGCCAGCAGACACAAAGCCAAACCCTAAAAAGTACGTGCTGACCATGATTCAGCCGCTCGACAGCCAACTGCCTCATCGTGTTTCCAAAATATTCATCAAGTTTCTTCCCCCCGAGGAGAGACTTGGGAGATGTGCCGGATAATGAGAAACCAGAACCGTCATCCTCCTCCTCCTCCTCCTGCTCGTCGCCTCACTCTCGTTAATCTGCCTTCTTGCTACATCTGTTCTGCCTTTATAAATAACTGCACGACCCTTTGGCTGGGGAGGCGGTAATGAGGTCAGAGAGAGAGAGAGAGAGAGAGAGAGAGAGAGAGAGAAAAGGACAAAGCTCATCCCACGTCAGCAGTAAGACAGCTCGAGCAAACTAGCACGGTCATGTCGTTAGTGCACCCGAGCGCACACAAGCTCTCCTCCTCACGGTACCTGCGTCGACAGAATGTCAGAGGCGGTTCGAGCTCAAGGCCTCCAAGCTCTTGTTTTTTTGGACAGCTGCTCTCTCACTTCTGGCTCCGAACTCGCTCTGCTGGAAGCTCACACAATGGCTTCCTTTCATTCCAATATCTCCGCTTCCAAACGAAATAAAACCTGCCGTTAACAACCGTGCTGTAGAGTGAACCCTGTGCTGAGTAATACGTGTTCGGTCAGGTTCGCGCCGTGCGATTTCGGTAGCCTTTTCAAACGATTACTTCATTAGGCCGCGCAGTATGAGATCCTGCGAAAACACTGGCCGAGTTCTGTGCTTTCACGGTGTCAGGTGATACGGCGTAAAAGACCTCGGAGCAGCGCTCACGCTCTGAGATTTTAATGAAAAATACTCCCAGAATTTCGCCGTCGGTGTGTTTGGTCGCCATGGCGTTCTTAGACCTCGGATCACGACTCACGACTAGAGAATTCCTTCACGGTGGCTTAGCGGTTAGCGCGTTCGCTTCAAACCCCCAGTGTCGGGGGTTCGATTCCCACCGTGGCCCTGTGTGTGCGGAGTTTGCATGTTCGCCCCGTACCCGTCCCTCCGGGTACTCCGGTTTCCTCCCCCAGTCCAAAGACCTGCATGCTAGGCTGATTGGCGTGTCCGTAGTGCGATTGTGTGTGTACCCTGAGATGGATTAGCACCCTGTCCAGGGTGTACCCCGCCTGGGATAGGCTCCAGGTTCCCCGTGACCCTGAAAAGCATAAGCGCTATTGAAGACGGATGGATGATCCAAATGTAAGATTATTATCAACATTTAATGAGCCTTTATTCAATTTAAGGCTTGTCTAAAGCCCATTGTTCACCGGACCACAGCGGGGCCGTGTCTAACACGCTGTCGCGGTATTCAAAGCGGCCTTTACACCAGACATCGGATATTTAAAATATTTCTACGCGGCACCGTCGGGATTCCTAGCTAAAATACGCGATTCACGCTATCGTTTGATTCGCCGCTCTGGCCTGAAGTGAAGCACCGATTCACGAATGAACTGGATTAACGAACTTAACGAGTTTGCAGGTTATATTGACGAGTGCAAGAGAGAACAGAAATGAAAGCTACACAGGCCGCAGTGCTTCTGGTGTAGAATGAGCTTTATATTATATGTAAATATTTTGTGAAATGTAATACATGAACCCGATTAAACTGACAAACCCATTCATTTGGGTTGGAAATGGGGTCAGTGGCCAAAAAACCTCATGCCTAGTCACTCAAAGCTGGGGAGAGTTAGTGCCTGTTTGTGTGTGTGTGTGCGTGTGTACGGGTGAAAGTATGTAGACCGCCATCCATTTTTCTTATGCAAAGCTTGTCAAGTTAAGTCAAATACATGCTAGTTTGGTTTGTTTGAATGATATTAAAAGTAGGAGCACCTGCCGAGCTTCCATTCTGTCCCGCCGGACAGAAGCGAAAAACAAATATCACGCCGTATCTCGAATCTTTCCGTCTCTCATCTCGTCCGTCTGTTTTCCTCCTCCGTTTCCCCCGAGCGGCCGAGTACATTCCTTCCAAACCGGCCACCTTTGCGGCGCTACCACTCCGGTCCGGTTCGAGAAGGCCGTATCGTCGGTAAAAATG